>NC_041393.1:438963322-439017055 GCF_002162155.2 Triticum dicoccoides | reverse complement strand
GACCGGCGGTGGGGAGTGTTTTCGGGGCGGGCGGGGCGGTGTACCACCGGCCACGGGCAGCGGGGGGCTGCTGTTTGGCCGGTGGTGGCTGGCCGCTCAGGGGGGGTGGAGGTTGAAGATGAACTGCAGGCCCTTGATTTCGTATCCAACGGCTGCAAAATCGAATGACCAGAGATGAAAAAGTCAGTCAGCCGACGTGTAGCCTCACCTTGCTAGTGCGTTCAGTTTCGACAGCAAAATTCAGTTTCGACACCAAAATTTAGTTTGGACAGTTAGGTTCAGTTTCGACGGTTAAGTTCAGTTTCGACAGTTAAGTTCAGAGATGAGCGGATGATGTATTTTACATCTAGCACTTTGTGGTTATGTATTTTATGTCATGTATTGGAGATGCTATTAGAATTCCACTCAGGTTAACGTTGTTTGTTGTCTCTCTTGTCCTGCTTCAGCCTCGGCATCGTACAACTCACCGGAGCTGCTCCAATGACGAAACCCTCCATCACAGCGGAGCAGTACCTCGGGCTCCATCTCCAGACGCCTAAGATCTTCTTCCCCTCCTCCGACAGCAAAGTCAGCCGGAGCATCCTCACCGGCCAACCCAATCACGCTGAGATTGACATGGCTTCGCCAAAGAGGTTGTACACTTGTTGCATCTCTTTTTTACTCTACATGTTATATATATAGTCCACTGAGCACACGGATTTGTTCCTTTAGTGTCTCCTTGAAAGAAAAAATGTAGGAATTTTAATTTTCACTTCTCCTCCTCTTCAAATTCCTATTCATGAAGCACAAGACTAAGAGATAGTAGCATAATAGCATTATAACCGTACATTTTCTTGTGGTTTGACTTAATCTCACCATGCTTCTTTGCATCCTGTGATCTTCCAATTGTTGTGAATCAAACACCCAGATTGGCAAAAATCCTGTGTTTTTCAATTCTCTGTTTTGCACGTGCATTCCTATCCTATTCCTGTCTATTTCCTATCCCTGCATTGTTGGAATCCTCCAATTCAAACGAGCCCTTACAGAATTACTTCTCTTACAGATAGTTGTCAAAGAAAACCTTGCATGGTTTGTCCCGGTCCTGCTGCACTGTCGTCCACCCTAGCTCAGCTGCTCCAACGATAGAAGGGTCCAGCAGAGCAGGGATCCGGCCTCCAGACCGTCTTTCGCCGCCTCAGATCTTCTTCCCCGCCGCTGGCAGCCATGAAAACTACATTACCATCATCAACCGAGCAGATGACCTCAAGGACTACACGGGTCCGCAAGAGAGGTCGCACTCTTTCGTGTCTGCTTACGTTATGCATCACTTAATATTACATGCTACTTTATCGTCCTGTTCACTGATTAGACTCTAAGTCATCTCCAAACTAATGGTCAAACTTGAGTTTTTAAATGGTTGTGGGGTACATATCGGGGCCGCTATCAATAGTATCTATCTACTATCTGGTTAATCTCCGGTGTCTACTATGAGTTTCATGTTGGGTGGGAAACAAACAGTAAAGAAGCCATTATCTATATTTATTAATTGAAGCCATTATCTGCCTGATATTATTGGTTTTGAGTCTATCCACAGGTTGCTACCATCACTCTGGATTTCTGCATGCACTCCTTACATAATCTCACTATGTTTTATTCCTATGCATGACAGTTATTGTAAACAATGGAACTGAACATGTAGAGCAAAAGAGACGAGCCTTGCGTGGCAATATAATTTCATGCAGACGTCGCTCCATGGTAGGCGCAAAGGCAGCCCCCCCTCCACGCATTTCGGATTGTAATCGAGAGGAAGATATCTGTTCTGAGGGGGATTCAGAAGGAGAAGATAACTCCTATTTACCCCCTGAGGTCTTCGCTCTAACTTGGCATGTTGATGTTGGTTATATCATGCATATGGTGTCTTGCATTGCTTACTTTATACATCAAATATGTCATCTGCTTAGTTTAGACATCCTTTGTGCGAATGCCATCTGTTTAGTTTATTCATCGTTTATGTGAATTATGCAACGCCACCTTGTTTAGCCAGGCATCATATATGTGAATTTTGCAATGCCATCCTGCTTAGCCAGTCATCTTATATGTAAATTATATCAGGCCATCTTTTTTTTCGTTACATATTACATTCGTCAACAATGTTAGTACATTCAACTGCTCTTCGTGTGCATCAGCCATTTGACACGGTGATGGCAAATTCTGGAGTGAAAACAAGGTCTTCTGAGCAGACTATGCTATCTGACGAAGCGCATATCTCGCTGGTTACGGATAGCTCCTCAGAGGAGGATTCAGAGACAGATGACTAGTCCTATCCCCCCCCCCCGAGGTGTATGCTCTAACTTGGCAGGGTTATGTTGCTCATATCGTGCGTATGGTGTATCGTATTGCTATGCCATTTGATTAGTTTAGACATGCTTTGTGTGAATGCCATCTGTTCAGTGTCTAATTACCATATATGTGAATTATGCATTGTCATCTTGTTGCAAGACATTATATATGTGAATTATACAATGCTATCTTGTTGCAAAGGCATTATATATGTGAATTATGCAATGCCATGCTGTTTAGACAATCATCATGTATGTGAATTATATCATGCTATCATCTTTTTGTATTATGTGTTCCATTTGTCGACAATGTTTGTATATTCAACTACTCTTCCTGTGCATCAGCCATTTGAAGCGGTGATGGAAGTATCTAGAGTGAAACAAGGTATTCAGAGCAGACAATGCTACCTGCTGAAGCAGACATCTTGCTGGCTACAGAGAGCTCCTCAGAGGAGGATTCAGAGACTGATGACCCATGTCATGCATGTTGTCTTGCATTGCTTAGTTTTTACATCATATATAGATTGCCATCTGCTTACTTGCTTACTATATAAATCATATATTTGAATTATATCATGCCATCATGTTTACATAGTACATACACATCATCTATCTGAATTATGGCATGGCAACCCATTTAATAAAGACATCATATAGTTATATCATCTCATCCTGTTTAGTGTTTACAGTCATCATATTTAGAATTATGGCATTCTATCCATGAATGTATGTGAATTATGGCATGCCAACCTATTTAATAAACACATTATACAGTTATGTCATGTCATCATGTTTACATAGTCTCATATTTTGAACTATGTCTTTCTATCTTTTTTAGTTAGCCATCATAATGTGAAATTGTGTCATGCTATCCATTTTAGTTAGCCATCATATATGTGAAATTGTGTCATGCTATCCTGTTTGGTTAGACAACATAAATATGAATTATTTCATGCCCTCTTTTATTCCCCACTATCCATTGCACCTGTCTATCATACAATGTCTATACTTTCAATTACTTTTCTTGTTTATCAGCCATTTGAATTGGAGAGTGTGATGGCAGTATCTAAGGGAGTAACAACACGGTCTTCAGAAAAGATAGTGCTACCAGTTGATGCTGATAGAACCACGGTTGTACTTGCCCAAGGACCAGATCCACCACACATAACCCAGACACTCGCAGATTGTACCCCTACCTAGTTGGACAGAGAACCAGCTACACCCCTTTTAACCCCAACCCCGGCAGATAGTAACCCAGTTCCAGTTGACACGGCACCGTCTCCACCACAGAGCACCCAAACACGAGTGGTTAGTAAGGGAACTGCAGTGCCCAAAGCACGAGGACCACCACTCTGAATCCCAACTCAACGCTTAAAGGAGAAGAAGATTTGTTCTCAGGTCAGGTTCTGTAGCTATGGTTCATACTCCTTTGCTCTTGCATTACTATATTTACTCATACCAACTACTTTCAAATTTGAAGGATGGAATTGAAACTCCAATGGCGCAACAGGTATGTTTTAAACCTGTTTCTTTAACTGGTTTGCTGTTGTAACCTGCTCTATGTTGATTTCAGTTTCAATTGAATAAACAGTTATGTTCTCATGTCATGCACATTACAAGTGTTGTTATTGCTCTATAGTTACCCACACTTATATTCTGTCTATTCTGCTTTGTCTTGAACAAATATTATTTGAACTGTGTCTCTATCTTGATTTGGCAACAAAAACTAGAATGATATAGACCATAAAGTGACCATGCCACATATATATATATGTTTGTTTCATGTTGTTATCCTGTCCACTTTACTACTGAACTCATTTACCAAAATGAGTTTCATATACAACATGGTAAACATGTGATGTGTCTGCTTGTTTCTCTTTTAGAATGCGGACAAAATATTGGAGAACAGTACCGCGTTATCCAATGGTAAAGGAAGTAATGCAGATAAGGTTCGAGATAGTGAGACATCCCTGTTGGTCTCCAAGAAAGCTGATAAAAACTATCTTGACGACAGTGAGGGAACCCAAAAGTCCTATCTTGATGTAGTGTTCGAGTTACTGGCCACTACTGCTGGCACAAGCTCTTCGAACTCGCTGCCTGAATCAATTCGTATTCTTGAGTCTCAACTTCAAGTTGAAAGACATCGATCAGATGTAGTGCGACAGGAAGCTGAAGGACTGAGGAAGTCCCTGCATAATTCACATGCATATTTTTTGGTGCAACAGCAAGCGCTGGAGGATTTAAGCGCCAAACAAGAGAAAGTTAATAAGCTTGCTAAGCATCTTGCCAGCATTATGGGTACCCACGATATTGTTTCTTGAGATCTTCTGAAGTGGTTTCAGTTCTGGATTTGTTTTACTGCGGCGTTTATTTGCGCTGGTCGCCAACTTTCACAACCAGTGTATATGATATGCTGCTTTGTTCCCTATATTTGCACTGGTGGCGAACTTTGATGCCCAGTGGATGTAATATGTGTAACAGCCGTGATAGCCTAGCATAAGTTGCTTGCTTATTTATTTCCTTGTTGTCTTGTTTATTTGTTTTCTTGTAGTCAGTGCAGTTCTTTTTAAAACTAGGCCACAATAACCATGGGCTAATATTTACTGTAGTGACACTAGGCCTCCTACGGGCCGTAGAAACAGTGGGCCTTCTACGGGCCATAGAAACAGTAGGCCTTCTATGGGCCGTAGAAACAGTAGGCCTTCTACGGGTCGTAGAAACAATGGGCCTTCTACGGGCCGTAGAAACAATGGGCCTTCTACGGGCCGTATCATCAATGGGCCTTATACGGGCCGTATGACCATAACGGGCCATCGTTAATAGGCCGTATTTGATGACACTATAAAAACGGCCCAACGTATTAACAGACCACAAACGGGCCGATGTAACCACGAGCTTAATTTGGCCCACAAGCAGAAAATGACAGTAACGGGCCGTAAGTAAACGAATGCTGGAAATGAGCCCAAGAATAAATGGGCTCTGAGAAGGCCGAAAGATAACATTTGCTGGAAACGGCCCAACTGAATAACGGGCCCTTAATGGGTATAAAGTGATATACTGTTCATTACGGGTCAGTTTCACCACGGGCCGTTAGTGGGTGTAAAGTGATACACTGTTCATTGCGGGCCAGTTTCACCACGGGCCATTAATAGGCCAAGAGTTACATAGGGCCTCATATGGGCCGAAAGACGTCATGGGCCACACATGGGCCAGAAGTGAAAATGGGCTGGAATCATATTGGATGGCCCAGATGACGCTACTGGGCCTAATTCGGATAGGGCGTAACGGGCCTTGGGTTAGCGGGCTGTAAATGGGCTATATGTGAACAGGCCGTTAACAGGCTTTCCATGGGCCGGCCCGCCACCTTTTGACCAAGTCAAACGGGCCGGCCTTTTCACAGGAATGGGCCTCTGTTGGGCCGTGCCACGTGTTGACATATCATAGGCGCCTTCTGTCCAATGAGTGGATGACATCTGTCCCAACGGTGAGCCGACACGTGTTTCCTCCAGCCAATGATGATTTTACACGTGGAAAATCCCCATTGGTCGGGGCTGTTAACGGGTTATCGGATCCAAAACCCGACCTGATAGCTTAACGGTGTTCCGTTACGGTGGATGCCACGTGTCGGTCACCCTTGACGAAAGCAGTTCTGTGACACGCGATTTATCGTCATGGAAGTGGACACTTCCATGATGATAATTTTGGTAATGTCATCGAACACTTCTACGACAGCACAGGTATGACTATCTTGATTCTGTCATAAATTTGTCATGGATGTACATGCATGACAAAAAATGTGACCTACTGTGACAAACACGTATCATCACGGAAGTGTATTTTTTTGTAGTGTTGGGCATTGGAATTTTGACCCCTTTGCAATCTTGCATGCCGAATTTCTTCAATACGTCCTTGAGGTATTTCTCCTGAGATATGAATATCCCATTTTGCTGTTGACAAATTTGAAGACCTAAAAAGAATTTCAATTCTCCCATCATAGACATTTGATATTCTAAACTCATGATATAGGCAAATTCATCACTGTATCGTTGGTCAGTACAGCCAAAAATGATGTCATCAACATATATTTGGCACACAAACAATTCATCATCATAAGACTTAGTGAAAAGAGTTGGGTTGAGTGAACCGGGTTTGAAGCCTTTCTTCATGAGGAATTCCTTCAAAGTATCATACCACGCCCGAGGGGCTTGCTTGAGGCCATACAGGGCCTTGTTGAATCTTAAGACTTTGTCAGGATTCTTTGGATCTTCAATACCTAGGGGTTGAGCAACATATACTTCTTCCTCAAGCTTACCATTGAGGAATGCACTTTTCACATCCATTTGTTGTAAGATAATATCATGATGGTTAGCATAAGCAAGTAATATGCGAATAGCCTCAAGTCTAGCAACAGGTGCAAAAGTTTCATCGAAGTCAATTCCTTCAACCTGTGTGTAGCCTTGAGCTACAAGTCATGCCTTATTCCTCACCACAAGGCCATTTTCATCTTGCTTGTTGCGGTAGATCCACTTTGTGCCAATAATGTTGTGCTTGCGAGGATCTGGATGTTTGACCAGTTCCCAGATGTTGCTGAGCTCGAACTGATGTAATTCTTCTTGCATAGCTTGAATCCACTCAGGCTTCGGAAATGCTTCATCTACCTTAGTGGGCTCTATGATAGAGACAAAAGCAAAGTGCCCACAAAAGTTAGATAAGTGTGAAGATTTTGAGCGTGTGAGAGGACCTGGTGCTTCAATGTCATCGATGATCTTCTCAATTTGCACTTTGTTTACAATACGAGGATGAGCGGGTTGTCTTCGAGGAATTTGATCTGCATTTTCTTCAGGAGCATTTTCCTCATCACCCTTTTCTTCAGGTGCGCCAGCTCGACATTCATCACGTTCTGGAATGAATTCTTCAGCAGATTCTTCGGTGGGAATGACATCCTCAGTAGCTTTGAACTTGATAGAATCCTCAGGTGTTGGTTCATCTATCACGGAAGGTAGGTGCTCTCTTGGCGAGCCATTAGTTTCATCGAACCGCACATCTACAGTTTCAACAACCTTGTGAAGAACGTTGTTGAATACTTTGTAGGTGTGCGAGTCCTTTCCATAACCAAGCATAAAACCCTCATGTGCTTTCGGTGCAAATTTAGAATTGTGATGAGGATCTCTAATCCAACATTTAGCACCGAAGACTTTGAAGTAACTCACATTGGGTTTCTTGTCAGTGAGGAGTTCATAGGCGGTCTTCCTGAAGAATTTGTGAAGATATACTATGTTGATGATGTGGCACGCGGTATCAATTGCCTCAATCCAGAAACGACGAGGCGTCTTGTATTCATCAAGCATAGTGCGAGCCATCTAAATAAGAGTTCTGTTCTTTCGCTCCACGACGCCATTCTGCTGAGGAGTATAAGGAGCAGATAACTCATGAGTAATACCAAGCTCATCAAGATAGTCATCAAGACCAGAATTCTTGAACTCAGTCCCATTGTCACTTCTGATGTGCTTGATCTTCACACCAAAGTTGGTTGAAGCCCTCGAGGAAAATCATTTGAAGACTTCCTACACTTCATGTTTGTAAGTGACAATGTGCACCCATGTGTAACGAGAATAATCATCAACAATAACAAAGCCATATAGAGATGCATCATTTGTAACAGCTGAATAATGATTAGGACCAAAGAGATCCATGTGAAGCAATTCAAATGGTCGAGTGGTAGTCATGATAGTCTTTGTTGGATGCTTGGCCTTGGTCATCTTTCCAGCTTCACAGGCTCCGCATAAGTGATCCTTGAGGAATTTGACATTCTCAATGCCAATGACATGCTTCTTCTTTGCAAGCGTGTGCAAATTCCTCATGCCAGCATGACCAAGTCGTTGATGCCATAGCCAGCCTTCTGAAGCTTTTGCAAGTAGACATACGGCCGGTTGTGGTCATGTAGAGAAATCAACAATGTACAAGACTCCTCTCCTAAAGCCTTCGAAGACTTTGGAATTGTCAGCTTCCATGATCACAACGCAACGATATTTGCCAAAGACAACAACCTTATCAAGATCATAAAGCATTGAGACAGACATGAGGTTGTATCCTAAGGACTCGACAAGCATGACTTTTTCCATGTCTCGATCCTTTGAGATCACAACCTTACCTAGACCCAATACCTGACTTTTGCCTTTGTTAGCAAAGATGATATGCTTCAGATGTGACGGTGATAAAGGAGCATCTATCAATAGATTCTTGTCACCAGTCATGTGATTCATACATCCAGTATCGAGGACCCACTCATTGGCTTTGGGTTGATCATCCTGCAGATGAATTAGTGCAACTTACGAACTCATATACTTCATTAGTGAAGAATATGACATCAATATCATCAGATCAATTTCTTCGAGCAATAGAACAGATAAACGGTATGGGGACGTGAGAAATGAAAGTTCATTTCATCATGATTAGCCTGCGTCCTTTCAGGCACTGTTCAGGTCTCCAGCAAATTCTTTAGACATTTTGAGCGCGTCTGGAGACCTGACCCTGCATAAGAGATTAGTTATTTTTCTTCACCACCCACATCTGAAGGGGTGGCAAAGAATTCATCACTCTGCGAGCACCATATGAGAAAGGTGGCATAGAAGCTAGTCCGCTTCGTTTCACATAAGATGGGTTAGGGTATGCATATGAATAAGCAGAGAAATTCTTCGAGGACTTATGAACATAATGATTTGAAGAATAATGCTCATATTCATAGCCCTTAGCTCTACCCTGCAAAACAGAGGGGTTAGCACGATGATGATCATATGAGGACTTTGATCCTTTTGAGGAATTTGATCCACGTGAGGAATTTGGTCTGTTTGAGGACTTGGATCCATACGAAGAATTTGGTTCATATGAAGAATTTGATCTGGAGTTCCTATTCTTCACAGGTGGTGTCATGAGGACATTCACCTGAAGACTTTCAAGGCAACTTTTGGGAACCCAGATTTTCTTCATAGGTGAACTGTTCCTGCAGTTAGTGCCAACATATCTAGCAAATACTTCACCATTCTGATTTTTGAACAGTTTATAGTTTGAGTCAAGTGACTCATCAGAAGAATGAGGAGATTCGAATGTAAAGCCAGATAAGTTGCATGGATCAACTGGAGGTCCCTTTGCAGCAACCCATGAGGTTTTGGGGTACTGCTCGGGCTTCCAATATGTTCCATCAGCATTGAGTTTCCTCTCAAAGGCAATACCCTCTTTCCTAGGGTTCCTATTGAGGATCTGCTTTTTAAGCACATCACAAAGAGTCTGATGCCCTTTGAGGCTTTTCTACATGCCTGTCATGTAAAATTCCTTCAGCCCTGCATCATTAGTGATACTAGCAATGTCCTCAGATGAGTAATTAGTGATAGCAGAGACAGGTGAAGAATTTGTAGCATTAGAAGCATTTGAACATTCAGGTGAAGAATTAGCAGATTCACATTCAATGCACTTCAGACATGGAGGAACAAATTCTTCCTAAGTAGCGCTGATTTGTTGAGCAAGTAATGAATCATGCTCCTTCTGAAGATCTTCATAATCCACTCTTAGCTTCTCAAGATCTTGCTTTCTTTGAAGAAATTCATAAGAAAGCTTCTCATGATCAGATAAGAGAGTGTTATGATGACCTTGAAGGGTGTCAAACTTGGACTGAAGTCTCTGAAGACTCTCAGCCAAAGCTTTTGACTGATCCATTTCTTCATCCAACATATCATCGCTCTTATTTAGCATGTATTGAACTTTTTCCAAAGCTCTTTGTTGTTTAATGGCAAGGGAAGCAAGTTTGACATAGCTGGGTCCAAATTCATCTCCAGATTCATCATCACTGGACTCGGATAGGTAGCATTCGGTTACCTTAGCACTTTTTGCCATAAGGCATGGTGAAGAAGATGATGATTCTGGTTCGAATGTCATCGCATTGAGAGATTCCTTGTAATCCTCAAACCAAGGATCATGACGTGTTCGATGACCTTCATAGACCTCAGAGAGCCAGTCCTAGATTAGCTTCGCGTGATTGAGATGCATGACGTTCCTGAACTGATTTTGGGACAAACAGGAGCAGATGACATCCTTCGCTGTGAGGTTGAGTAGAGTGTACTTGCTAATGTCATCAGCCTCAGCCATATTGCATAGATCGGTAAGACCAATCTCAGTGACGGTCCACAGTTTTCTGTCCATGGCCATGAGTCGCTTCTTCATCATGGCCTTCCACGGAGGATACTCATAACCGTCAAAGATGGGGCAGGATACGTTCCTCATTCCTAGAGTCGACATAACTAAAACTCCAGGCGGTTAAACCAAAATCACTAAGGGGCACTAGATATCAAACTCACTCACAAACTCCTCATAGACTTATAGACCTGTGGACACTCACAAACACATCAGTCCCTTAACCTATAAGTCTTCAGTACACCAAAATCACTAAGGGGCACTATATGCACTTACAGGAATTTGTGTGCGTGTGATGAGTGCACCCAAGATATCTAGCTTGGACTAGAGAATCATACACAGTGTGCGAGAGAGACCTATAGATGGAGTATATATGCATGCGAACTAGAAACAGTGGAGGACCTAGAAAGTATTTGGAGTGGGGCAAACTAATTGACTGGGGGCATATTCTATAGAAATTTAAATAATTTAAGAATATTTTTCCAAAAACACAAGCAAATCGTACCGAAGTTTCATATTTTCAGTGGGTGCCTAGGCCCCCACTCACCATAATGTGGGTTCGCCCCTGACTAGAAAGACCCACCCCCCTACCCACCCACACGCACACACACACACACACACACAGAGAGAGAGAGGGGGGGACCAACAAGGTTTGTGTGTTGGATGCATGCGACAGAATTGAAGATTGTCGGAGAGAGAGAGAGAGAGAGAGAGCAGGAGTCCGGGAGAGGGGAAGGTCGCATTTTATGCATCAAAGACTGATATAAACCATGTTTACATATAAACTTGCATTCAAATATTTAAATTGGAGAACATGTTATCTGCAATCCACACATGAACGAACATATGCGTATATCAAACAAGTTCATTAGCTTGACTTTCAACATGTTCATGGAATACTATAATACTGTACAACATGCTACTAGATTGAGGTGTTCAATTTTGGATTTAGTTCACTATTTTGACCTGGTGAACGAGCTATTTCATTGAATCAAGATATTTCATTTTGGGTTTGATTCCCGTTTTTGAGTGGCAAGCTAATATTTCAAAATTTGATTCAAATCGACTTGGTAAGGTAGACGTGGATGCTCGTTCTCCCAAAATTTGAACGAACCGTTAAACATCCTTTGCTCGGTGGAATTTGCTCGAGAAAATAAATGGGAGACGCGAAATTACTGGCCTATGTGGGACACACATCAATTGGCCCATTGTACATCGAGGGTAGGTTCATAACTTCATCCAAGCGCGCCTTCTCCTTGGCCGAAATGACATGTGCCCAATAATTCATAAACCATGGTCGGCAAAACACGCTCTCCTCGCCCGAAATAGCTCGCGCCCACTATTTCAAAACACGCTCTCCTCGCCCGAAATCGCTCGCGCACTATATTTCAAAACACGCCCTCCTTGCCCGAAATCGCTCCCACCCACTATTTGGGGAGAAGCAAAGTTACTCTACTATCCCCGACCCTCAGTACACAGACCCAAGCCGAGAAGCCTAAAGGTAGGGGTAGAACTGTAACTCCCCCCCCACACACACACACATTTCAGACAAATGTGTCAGTAAGACATGGTTCCACTCCCCTCCCAATCCCCCCCCCCATCCATACCTCGTAGGTGCCAAATCACCTTGTCCTCAGAAGCTCCCTTCTCCCGAGCAGCGAAACCTCAGCCCCTCCTCCATGGCGCCCCCACCGCACCAATTTCACAGCCGCCCTCCTCCCTAATGCCGGAGACGTTGTCCATTTACCGTCCTGCACTGGGCCGTGTGCCTCTTACTCCGTGCCGCTGGAGCTGCCTCGACAACGGCCGCGTGAACCGTACCGGAGCCGATTCACCCCCACCGTTGTTCACGGTGTCAGAGCAGCTCCAACTTCGGATCCGTCCAAAGTCCCAGCACTGCTTCCCCATAGCCGTCGACCGTCGCGACATCGCTGCTTCCCTACCACCAGTCGCCACCGCAACCACGCTGGCCTAACCAACTCGGCAGCTGGAGCTGCCTACTTCACCATACCGCCAGATAGGTCGCACCCTCATCTCAAATCACTTTATCTATGCTCAGTTGTCTGAATTTTTATTCTAGGCCAATCGATTCCCAACGGGAAGCAGCACCCCTCGAAGCGGTGGAGCTCCTAGGCTGCCGGTTGGCTGGTGTCTAACATAGGGGTGCGGGGCCGCAAGTTCACCGCGGAAGCAGTGCTTAGATGGCTATCTTAGAGTTGCGTGGGTTGAAGGTACTGTCGTTGCCGGATCTGGATGACGGCGAGTCTTTGTGGATTGGCCCAGGGGCGGCGCAACCACGGCAGTGCGGTGGGGCGGGGAGCGGGGTTTTGGTCGGGGCTATGGACGATGGAGGCAGGCTGCTCTACCGTTGGTCGCTAGCTCTTCAGGGAAGATTCCGAACAATGTCAGGCTGGAGGCACAAGACGGCCATCAAGCCATCCGGTGTATATCGGACAGTACCAAAATAAAATAAAATTGTGTGACCCCAATTTAGTCTTCAGTCAACAGACGTCTGACCACTCTTGTACCTTGCTGTTGATCTCTTAGTGTATTTCTTTAGATCAAAGAGATGTGTCATTCTTAACATTATGCGTTATCTGCATCTTCAGCCACACCGTCTTCGGACTAACCACATCTGCTCCAACAAGGGAAGCATACACCAGAAGGGAGCTATAGTCCCCACTCAATAGTTCCCTGCATCGAATGCGCATGCTCGACATGGACATCCACAACAACTGCAGGGCCATCGACAAGTCAGCACATGATGCTCACTCCTATGGATGGCAGCCAGATAGGTTGTACCCTCATCTTACTTGTATGCAACATTTATGGCCTTGTTATTCATCTAAGCATGGAAAATAGATTATCACATTTCACTTTATATTCATGCTGACTCTTACGGGTCTTGTTCAGGAGTTAACGTTATCCCATAGTTCAGCTAAGATACTTGTTCTTTAGGTAAAGCTGATCCATAGTTATCATCCATCAGCAAATGCTATCCCACGGGATGGTGATTATAGTATTATACCACTTCTAGTATTACCTATGTTGTTCTTTAATACTTTTGTGTGTCATCTAGTTAATCTCGAGTACAAACGATACATATTCTGTAGCTTTCATCTGTGTTCTCCCTTTTGTTTTTGAGATCTGTTGCTGCTAGTTAACCCCAGTCCTACTATTTATGTCGTCTCCTATAGGCACTCATTACATAAATCTAACTACTATTTGTCTTCCATGCATGTCAGATATAATTGCACACGCTGATATATCCACAAGAACCTCACGGAGCAATGTAAAGGCCAATAAACTTGATGTCAATGATACCCAATATGATGGAACATGTAAAGGCAGTTCTTCAGAAGACATGCAGAAAGATAATGATTCCTCTTCACCCCACAAGGTCCTTGCTCTAACTTGGCCCATGATATGGGTACAACATGCATATAATGTCCTGGAGTGTATCTACTCTGTTGCAATGCCATGTGCTTAGCATGCTGATCATGCATGTAAATATGTCATGCCTTCTTGTTTTTCAGTACCTATTCCATTCATGATAACATGTTTTCAAATTCAAGTACTGTCATTCTACTCTATCGCAATGCCATCTGCTTAATTTGGACATCATGCTTCTGAATATCTTATGCATTGTTATTCATCAGTATGTACTTCATCTGTCTACCATACCATGCTTTTTTACATTGAAGTGTTGTTCTAGTGCTTTGTTGCAATGCCATCTTAGTTTCCCAATCATACACATGTATGTTGCCTTAGTTTTTTCTGTACGTATTCCGCTAGCATACAATTTTACATTCAACTAGTGTTTTTTTACTGTGTTGTCCTGTCGTACCCCTAGCTCTTACACCATACTCCCTCCGTCCGGATTACATGTTGCCGAAATGGATAAAAAAGGATGTATCTAGAACTGAAATACACCTAGACCCATCCATTTTTCCGGATGGAGGGAATACATGTCAATATGTCATGCCTTTCTATTCTTCAGTACCTATTCCATCTCTCTGTTGTAGCATGTTTTATAATTGAAGCACCATTCTTCTATACAAGGCATGCAAGGGGAAGACGACTATGTTAGAATCTGAAGGGTTACAAACAAGGCCTTTGCAAAAGATCCAAATGCCAGGAGATAATAAACCAACTCCAGTTTTTACAGATACTACTCCAGCACAGAGAAACCCAACTCCTACTGATAATAAGCAGATTCCAGTGGCCAAAGAACTAGTCCGCTCCAGTCCAGCAAAAATATGTCAACTCCAGTGGCCAAAAAACTAGTCCGCTCATGTCCGACTACAAATGGCCCAACTGATTTATGGGCCGTCAACAGGCTGAAAGACACACAGGGCCAGAAATTAGCCCAACATTTAAATGGGTCGCTAAAAGACCGAAAGATTACATCCTAAAAATTGGCCCATCCCTTGAATGGGCCGTTAACAGGCCGAAATCTCATCGGGCCCATATTGAGCCCAAATATATAGCGGGCTGGTAACATGCTCGAACTGACGATGGGCTGCAATGGTGTCAAATCTTTAACGGGCCGTTGACATGCCGAATTGGCACATCTCGTATGGGCCGTGGGCTTAAATGGACCTGACACAAGTAGGCCTTATATGGGCCGACCTGCTAATTTTTACTAGGCCGGCCTTTTTCACTGGATGGGCCACTATTGGGTCGTGCCATGTGTCGACCTATCATAGGCGCCTCCTATCCAATGAGTGGATTCCATCTGTCCCAACGGTGAGGCAACACGTGTTTCCTCCGGCCAATGATGATTTTACACGTGGAAAATGCCCTTTAGTCCGGGCTATTAACGGGTTATCGGATCCAAAACCAGACCCGATAGCTTAACAGCATTCTGTTACGGTGGATGCCACGTGTCGGTCACCCTTGATGAAAGCACTTCTGTGATGCGTGATTTATCGTCATGGAAGTGTACAGTTCTATGATGATAATTTTGGTAATGTCATGGAACACTTCTACGACAGCATAGGTATGACTATCTTGATCCTGTCATAAAATCGTCATGAATGTACATGCATGACAAAAAATGTGACCTACTGTGACAAACACGTATCATCACGAAAGTGTTTTTTTGTAGTGATGGTGTGGATTATCTGACCATATCGACGAGGTCGCGCAGCAAGAAGAAGGGTAGGCGGTGAGGAGGTCGTGCAACAAGAAGAAGGGTCTGCGGCGAGGAGACCACGTAGCAAGAAGAAGGGTCGCCAGCTATGATGCGACCCTGCAAGAAGAAGGGTCACCAGCGAGGAGGCCGCGCTGCAAGAAGAAGGGTAGCCAGTGTTGGGGATATGACTATTGGGTATGACCCGCCCAGGAGGGGCCGGGTTATACCTACGGCGGTTCATCCATACAAAGCCCGTGAGAATGTCGAAGATGGCGGTTCATGCAAGGGCCTAAAGCCCAAGGGCGACTTAGGGCCCATAGGGGTAAACCGCCATATGTGTATGACTTATATTGTAAGGCAAGTATATGCAGTCATGGAGCCGGACATGTTGTCTATGAGCCGGCCGGGACTCCGTGAGCCACTGCGCGTCAACCTATGTATATAAAGGGACGACCCGGCGGCGGTTCAGGGCAAGAAACAAGAGATCGAAAGCAAGGTCAAGCGTATTCGCTCCCTGGTAATCGAGACATAAGCAATACCACCTCAAACTGGATTAGGCCTTTACCTTCACCGCAAGGGGCGGGACCAGTATAAACTCTTTGTGTCCTTTGTCCTGTTTAACCCCTTAAAGCTAACCTAGTTGCGATGGCTCCAGGACTAAGTCCTTACACTAGGACATCTGCCGTGACAATTCCAAGACAGTTGGCGCCCACCATGGGGCCAGTGCACGTTGGTTTCGAGTTCTTAAAGGGCAGCTTTAAAGGGATCAAGAGATACGCTGTGGGCCGGATGACCAAGAGTCATCGTGGCAATCTCTACATTGACAATGCAGACTGGGCCCCCGAGGCCGGCTCAATTGAGTACGGGTACCGAGTCCCCTTCGGCAGAATCCATGTCTTCATCGGTAAGATCGGCAAACCGGGCCCTAAGCCGGAAATCTGCACCGACATCATCGAGACGGCTCAGCGTGCATGACCCGCCCGAGTTCAGCCCGCTGTGAAGCGTCCCTTCATCGGATTCATCCATGGGGCGGAATTTGAGGATAGATCTGTGATTGATGGTGAGACGGCCATCTATTCTGATGGTGAGTCGTCCACGGGCGAGACTACTTCATTGTATCAACTGCAAGATGGCAGGCTTGGGGGTTGTTCCGATGGCGACAGTATTCCGGACCCCTATGAGTCGCTGAATAGGGTCGCAATCTTCATGGCCGGTACACAGCCCGCGCAGAATTCTTCGACTGCGGCAGCAATGGTCTCCGGATCAGCAATGGCGATGGTGGCTGGGGCAGGAGGCCCTGCACCCGCTGGCTCAGGTTTTGACTGATTTGCTGGATAATCTGACAACCTTGGTAACAGCGGAGGTTAACTCGGCGAATCAAGTTCAGCATAATGCAGAAATTGCAAAGTTGCGTGATGAGATAGCGCAGGCCAAGGAAGACCTGGCGGCGAAGAATGCTAGGATGACTGTAGAGCAAGCTATTTTGGATGCTCAGGCACAACGGATCCAGGCTAATTCCTTTCGGCTCTATTGGATCAGAACGGTTCAAACGAAATCATGAGAAGAAGGCACTGGAGTCGTCTGCCGCTGGTTTACGAGGCGAGGAACCTCTTTTACACGCCTGGAGCGGGGACCAGTAACCAACCAGAGATAAACCAGGTTGAAGCGCCTGGAGCTGGAGCGCCGGCTCAACCGCGCACGACGGAGTCGCCCCGTCTGAATAATACTCTGCCTCAGTATGTGCCAACACCACCGGATCATTATTCCAACCCTTTTGATAATATGATCGTTGTGGCGACACTATTGGCGGCTCTCCCAGTTGAAGGCGATTCTCCAGCTGTAGTTGAGACGCAGAGGGCTAGAGAGCTTCTACAAACAACATTGGTGCAGCAGGAGGCATATTCTTACTGTCGAGAGGATTCATTTGACCCCTCGCCTAAACCGGAGTTATAGCAAACACATGGACTCACCGACCATTTCAAGCAATGATAGGCGCCATAACCAGCCGCGTGGGCATGACCCGGTGCATGATGGTGCTCATGATTTGGTGGATCGGCGCAGGGCACGTCGAGAAGCTGAGCAGGCGGCTCAGCGGGTGGCTCATCAACATCTTTCAGTTTATCTGACAACCTCGGTAGAGGCAGGTGTGACTTCTAGAACCACGGATATACCATGTTTAGTGTCGGCTCTACGTAATGAGTGTCTACCCAAATATTCCAAAGGACCCCATAAGGTGCCTAACTACACAACCGACTTACCCCCTGAGGCGTGGATTGAGAGTTACGAGATGGCCATGGAACTATTGGAGGTCAGTGATGATGCGTGTGCCAAGTACTTCACCATGATGCTGGATGGGACGGCCCGTACTTGTTTCAAAGGGCCGCCTGCCAATTCCATTGGGGTCATGGGCCGAGCTAAAAGCCCGGTTTATCCAAAATTTAAAGATACGTGCAAACAGCCCATGTCGATTGTGGATTTGGATGCATGCGCCCAACAATAGGGCAAGTCAATGACCCATAGGGTGCGTCGGGTCAAGGCCATCCTGCACTCATCAGATAACATCAATGCCGGTTCAGCAGTCCGGTTTTAGAGAAGAATTGCCATTTTTGCCTCTTAAACAGAAGCTAGGGCGGCTCAAGCGCCACTGCAATGATACGGGGGAGCTAATGGCGGCTCTAATTAAATATGACGACTCTGATAGTACCAAGGACCCCGAGTCTGATGATGAAAAGCCGGGAAAGGGAAAGAAGAGTGGTAACAGCAAGGGTTAGCAGCATAACCCGGCGAATCAGGGGGGGCAATGGTAAGCGCTAGGCTGATGGTAATTCAGATTTTGTGGCCAATACTAATACGCAGAATAATGGTCAGTGACGTAAGGGGAAGTCACCTCCTCGGACAGGCGGATCAGGTCTCAATCTTGAGCAGATGCTGAAGCAGCCCTGCCCAAAGCATGGTACATGGGAAAGACCGTCCAGTCACCTTTGGAAAGACCGTCAAATTATGAAGGAGTTCACAAATTTTGATTTATTCCAGAACAATCATGGGCCGGACGGCGGCTCAGGTTCTGGTGGTGGCGGTTCTCATGGCCCGAGTTACGGTGGTGGCGGTTCTAGTTCCGGCTTTCAGGGCCACCAAAACCATCAAGGTAATCAGGGTGGATACAATCAACAATCTGGTTAGGGGGCTCAGCAGCAGCAGTCTGGATATCAAAGTCATCCAAAGCAGTTAAATAGTGGGCAGTACCACGTCTTCACCATAAATTTATGCAAACAAGACCAGAAGCTCCATAAAAGGGTTGTAAACGCCGTTGAGCTGGCAGTCCCCCATTACTTATGATGGTCTGAGCAACCCATTATGTGGAGTCAAGAAGATCACCAGCCCCGGGTTGATAATCCGGGTCACTTGGCTTTAGTGGTGGCGCCTCAAGTTGGTGGATACAAATTTACTAAGGTACTAATGGACGGGGGTAGCAGCATTAATATCCTTTACTATGATACTTTCCGTCGCATGGGGTTGACTGATAAAAGTCTTAAGCCGTCCAATACTATTTTCCATGGAGTGGTGCATGGTAAGTCGGTGTATCATATAGGCAAGATTGATCTATAAGTATCCTTTGGGGATGAACATGATTCCAGGGCCGAGAGATTAACCATTAAGGTGGTCAAGATTAAAAGCCCGTATCACGCTCTGTTTGGACGGCCGGCTTATGCCAAGTTCATGGCAGGCCTTGTTATGTTTATCTGCAGCTCAAGATGTTGGGTCACAAGGGGACCATCACAGTGCATGGAAGCCGGAAAATAGCTTTGGAGTGTGAAGAAGGTGACGCTGCTTATGCTAAATCTGTCTGTGCAACAGAGGAATTGAAGTTCTACAAAAACAATGTTGATCTGGCGGATATGACATCTTTGAAAAAGCCAACTACAGAGCATGTTCCGGTATTGAAGTTTAAGCCGGCCGATGACACTAAGATAGTTGACTTTTTTCCTGGCGATTCATCCAAGCAGTTCAGTATCAGTGCTAACCTGGATCCAAAATAGGAAAGCACGCTCATCGAGTTCATCTATGAGAACCGGGACATCTTTGCATGGAAACCTTCTGATATGCCAGGTGTACCGAGCGAACTCGCTGAGCACACTCTTAATATTGATCCTAAGTTTAAACCGGTCAAGCAATTCCTTCGTCGCTTCAATGAGGAGAGGCGTAAGGCCATTGGTGAAGAAGTGGCCCGGCTCTTGGCATCTGGTTTCATTATTGAAGTCTTTCATCCTGAGTTGGTACTTAAGAAGAATGGCACTTGGCGTATGTGTGTGGACTACACGGACTTAAACAAGGCCTGTCCGGCTGATCCTTTTGCTCTCCCTCGTATTGATCAAATCATTGATGCTACGGCGGGTTGTGAGCGTTTGAGTTTTTTGGATGCTTATTCTGGTTATCATCAGATCAAGATGGTAGTTAAAGACCAGGAGAAGAAGCTTTTATCACTCCCTTTGGAGTGTTCTGCTATTTGTCTATGCCTTTTGGGCTCAAGAGTGCCCAGGCGACTTACCAGCGATGTGTGAAGAATTGCCTTCATAATCAGATTGGGCGCAATGTTCATGCTTATGTGGATGATATTGCGGTGAAATCCAGAGAGAAGGAAACTTTGATAGATGATTTGAAGGAGACCTTCAACAATCTCCGGATCTACAAGATGATACTTAACCCGGCCAAGTGCATTTTTGGTGTGCCAACAGGCAAGCTCTTGGGTTTTCTAGTTTCTAACACAGGGATTGAAGCTAATCCGGAGAAGATCAAGGCCATTACCTCCTTGGAAAAGTCGGGGTGTGTCAATGATGTTCAACGTCTAGCGGGTCGTATTGCTGCCTTAAGCCGGTTCTGAAAGCACAAGTGCTCCTTGGGTGATTTTGGTAATTAATGTCAACATATCTCTTGTTGGACTAACCCTTTTACCTAGTATGTTTCAGATGAGTTCGACAATGAAGTGGCATGGACTAAAGAACGTGGAACCCCTTCAAGATGCTAAGGACAAAGGATTGACTCAAGCTTCAAGCACAAGACTCTACATTTTATATTTTAGTGATCCAAGATCACATTGAGTCTATAGGAAAAGCCAATACTATCAAGAGGGGATGAGGTGTTGCTTAATGGCTTACTTGCTCAAAGTGCTTAGTGATATGCTCCAAAGCCCTCAACTAATTTCTCACATCCACATATGTCCTAAACCAAAAAGTCTAACTCGGCCATACTGATTCTTTCTATCCGGCGCCACCGAGTTCAAATGTCTTAGCCACTGCCACAAACCCTAGGCAAATCGGTCTCACCGATAGGGATCTCGGTCTCATCGAGATGGGATTGTAATCTCTCTGTGTATTTCCATTACCAAAATCGGTCTCACCAAGTTTGAGTAATCGGTACTACCGAGATTACAATGCAAACTCTCTTTTCCTCTTCGTAACATTTCGGTCCAACCGAGATGAGTGAATCGGTCCTACCGAGTTTTCCTGACCAACTCTCTGGTTAGCTTATTACCAAAATCGGTCCCACCGAGTTTGTGTAATCGGTCTCACCGAGATTACGTTAAGCCCTAACCCTAACCATATCAGTCCTACCGAGTTGCATGTCGGTCCCACCGAGTTGCATGTCGGTCCCACCGAAAATCCTAACGGTCACTAGATTTGTTGAATTGGTCCGACCGAGTTTCACAATTCGGTCCCACCGAGATTGGCAAGTTGTGTGTAACAGTTAGATTTTGTGTAGAGGCTATATATACCCCTCCACCTCCTCTTCATTCGTGGAGAGAGCCATCAGAATGAACCTACACTTCCAGCATACATTTTCTGAGAGAGAACTACCTACTCATGTGTTGAGACCAAGATATTCCATTCCTACCATATGAATCTTGATCTCTAGCCTTCCCCAAGTTGCTTTCCACTCAAATCTTCTTTCCACCAAATCCAAATCCTGTGAGAGAGAGTTGAGTGTTGGGGAGACTATCATTAGAAGCACAAGAGCAAGGAGTTCATCATCAACACACCATTTATTACTTCTTGGAGAGTGGTGTCCCCTAGATTGGCTAGGTGTCACTTGCAAGCCTCCGCCAAGATTGTGGAGTTGAACCAAGGAGTTTGTACGGGCAAGGAGATCGCCTACTTCGTGAAGATCTACCGCTAGTGAGGAAAGTCCTTCGTGGGCGACAGCCATGGTGGGATAGACAAGGTTGCTTCTTCGTGGACCCTTCGTGGGTGGAGCCCTCATGGACTCGCGCAACCGTTACCCTTCGTGGGTTGAAGTCTCCATCAACGTGGATGTATGATAGCACCACCTATCGGAACCACGAAAAAACATATGTGTCTCTAATTGCGTTTGAATCCTCCAATCCCATCCCTTTACATTCTTGCAAGTTGCATGCTTTACTTTCCGCTGCTCATATACTCTTTGCATGCTTGCTTGTTATGTATTGTGATTGTTAAAATTGTGCCAAAACTCCACTTGAACTTAAAGAAGTTAAAAACTGCAACTTTTGGTACTTAGTGTCTAATAACCCCCCCCCCTCTAGACACCTCTTCTCGATCCTTTCAATTGGTATCAGAGCTTTGGTCTCCAAGTCTTTGGTTTAAACACCATTGGAGGAAGATGGATGAGTCTACTATTGGGAGTCTTAGACATAGAGTGCCTATACTTGATGGAGAGTACTTTCATGAGTGGAAAAATGAGATGCTTGTGATTTTCAATGAATATCATTTGAACAAGCACATTGCTAGCCCTTGTGCACCTCATGTTGATCCTATGCATCCTACCCTTGATGAGTCAATTGACATGATTCGCAATCTTAGAACTGTTGAACTTATCACTAGAGGCTTGCCTAGAAACTTGATTGGATGTTTGCCTACTCTTAAGTGTGCCTACACCATATGGAAATTTCTTGAGGAACATTTTCCAAATTATTCCTTGAAAAATCTAGATGAAAATCTCCATAAGTCTATTGCCTTGAGTAAGATGAATTCCAATGATCCTATGTTTGGTGATTGTCTATTTGAGCTTACAAACCTTATGCATGCCAAAGGAGAAGTTGGAATTATTAGTGATATTATTTTCGAAGCTATTAAAATTCATAAACAAGATCATTGTCAAACTCACTCTAACGAATCACCCTCTCTAGGATTTGATCCACCACATGACGATGTTGAACATGGATACTATGATGAGGATGATGATAGTGACTTTGATCTTGATGATGCAATGAGACACTTTGGTCTTATGGCAAATCTTCAGGGATATATGGCAGGAGGAAAGGAATGGGTTCTTGATAGTGGATGTACCGATCACATGACCAGATATAAAGATATGTTTTGTGAGCTTGCTGAAAACGATGGTCCTCGAAAGTATGTCACTTTCGGTGATAACTCAAAGGGTAAGGTGGTTGGCCTCGGTAAGGTGGACATATCACATGATAGCTCCATACAAAATGTCATGCTCGTTGAATCTCTTGGCTACAACTTACTTTCAGTATCTAGACTTGCTGATTTCGGTTTCAATGTCCTATTTACTGAAGTAGATTGCCAAGTGTTTCATAGAGATAATCATAAAATGGTCTTTACCAGTGTACATAGAGGTGATCTATACATTGTTGATTTCACTAAAAAGGCTCAACCTAGAACTTGCTTTATTGCTAAATCTTCTAAAGGTTGGTTATGGCATAGATGATTAGGTCATGTTGGCATGCGAAACCTTGACAAGCTTATTAAAGGAAATCATATCCTTGGTGTTAACGATGTCATATTTGATAAGGATAGACTTTGCAGAGCTTGTCAGGCACGTAAACAGGTTGGAGGGAGGCATCCCGTGAAGAACATCATGACCACAAGGAGGCCACTCGAGCTACTTCACATGGATCTTTTTGGTCCCAACGCCTACAAAAGTCTCGGTGGAAATTCTTTTGGTCTAGTTATAGTTGATGATTTTTCAAGATTTACGTGGGTGTTCTTTCTCGATGATAAATCGCAGGTCCAAAAGATCTTCAAAAACTTCGCTAGGAAGGCCCAAAATCAATTTGAAGTGAAGATCAAGAAGGTTCGCAGCGACAACGGAACGGAGTTCAAGAACACAAACATGGACACCTTTCTTGATGAATAAGGGATTTCACATGAGTTCTCAGCTACGTACACACCTCAACAAAATGGAGTTGTTGAGAGGAAGAACCGTACGCTCATCGAAATGGCGAGAACGATGCTTGATGAGTACAAGACGCCGAAGCACTTTTGGGCGGAAGCTGTTGAGACAGCTTGCCATGCAACAAATCGCTTGTATCTTCACAAGCTACTCGGCAAGACGGCATACGAACTTCTCACCGGTAACAAACCCCAAGTTGGATACTTTCAAGTATTCGGCACAAAGTGTTACATTCTTGATAAGCATCGTCATTCTAAATTTGCTCCTAAGTCTCACGAAGGTTTCCTACTTGGTTATGACTCAAACTCTCACACATACCGTGTCTACAACAATTTCACCCGAAAGGTTGAAGAAACGGTAGATGTGAAGTTTGATGAATCTAATGGCTCGCAAGTAGAGCAATTGAAAATTGATGTAGGATACAAAGACCCCTCGGAAGCAATCCAAGACTTGTCTATTGGCAAGATTTGCCCAACGGAGGTGAAGGAGAGTACCTCGTCCGTCCAAGTGGAAGCTTCTACCTCACGACAAGGTGAACCAAGAGTTGGTACGGAAGCATCCACAAGTGGGACACACCAGGATGAAGAAAACGAGGAAGTGCACCAGGATGAACGCAAACAACCTCCTTCTCCACCACAACAAGAGAACGACAACGTCAACAACGAAAAAGGCCAAGAAGAAGAACAAGATGAAGAAGATGTTCAACCAAGACCCAGGCAAAAGCTTTCACGAGTTTGAGCAAGAATTGCTAAATACCATCATGTCGAGCAAATCTACAATGATATCCAAACCGGGAGAATCACTCGCTCTAAAACTCGTTTAGCTAACTTTTGTGAACACTATTCATTCATCTCTAGCATTGAACCTATGAAGGTTGAAGACGCATTGGAAGATCCGGATTGGATAAACGCTATGCATGAAGAGCTACACAACTTTGAGAGAAATCAAGTTTGGACATTGGTTGAGAAGCCCGACAACAACCACAACATCATCGGTACCAAATGGGTGTTTCGCAACAAGCAAGATGAAGATGGACAAGTAGTTCGCAACAAAGCACGTCTCGTTGCCCAAGGCTACACACAAGTTGAAGGTATGGACTATGGTGAGACTTATGCTCCCATTGCTAGACTTGAGTCCATTCGCATCTTACTTGCCTATGCTAATCACCATGATATCACCTTGTACCAAATGGACATTAAAATTGCCTTTCTAAATGGTGAAATAGAGGAGGAAGTTTATATTAAGAAACCTCCCGGCTTTGTTAATCCTAAGAAACCTAATCATGTTTACAAACTGCACAAATCTCTTTATGGTCTTAAACAAGCTCCTAGAGTGTGGTATAAATGCTTGACCAAGTTCCTTATTGAAAAACGCTTTGAAATTGGAAAAATAGATTCTACTCTTTTTACTAAAAGGGTCAGTGGAGAACTATTTGTATGCCAAATTTATGTCGATGATATTATATTTGGATCAACTAACCCTCATTTTAGTGAGAAGTTTGGAAAGCTAATGCCAGAGAAGTTTGAGATGTCTATGATGAGTGAACTCAAATTCTTTCTTGGTTTGCAAATCAAGCAAACTAAGGAAGGTACCTTTGCTTCTCAAACGAAGTACACCAAGGACCTACTCAAGAAGTTCAATATGCAAGAATGCAAAGGTATGACTACACCCATGCCTACTAGTGGACATCTTGATTTGACCAAAGATGGTGAACCGGTTGATCAAAAGGTTTATCGCTCTATGATTGGTTCATTGTTATATCTATGTGCTTCACGTCCCGATATCATGCTAAGCGTGTGCATGTGTGCACGATATCAAGCTGCTCCTAAAGAATGTCATCTTAAGGCCGTGAAAAGGATAGTGAGATACTTAATCCATACACCAAACTTTGTCATTCGGTATCCAAAGAGGGCCTCTTTCGATCTTGTTGGCTACTCCGACTCGGGATATGCCGGTGATAAGGTTGATAGAAAGTCCACTTCGGGTACTTGTCAATTTCTTGGTAGATCTCTTGTGTCTTGGTCTTCGAAGAAACAAAACTCGGTATCCTTATCCACCGCCGAAGCGGAATACATTGCCGCTGGTTCATGTTGTGCTCAATTACTTTGGATGACCCAAACTCTTAAAGATTATGGGATATATGTGAAACATGTTCCATTACTTTGTGACAATGAAAGTGCTATCAAGATTGCTCACAATCCCGTGCAACACTCTCGAACTAAGCATATTGAAGTTCGTCATCATTTCATTCGAGATCATGTTGCTAAGGGTGACGTTAATCTTAAGCATGTTCGCACCGAAAAGCAATTAGCGGATATATTCACTAATCCACTTGATGAGAAAGTGTTTTGCAGGTTGAGAGGTGAATTGAACATAATTGATGCTTCAAACTTGGAGTAGGAACTCCATTTGATACATGCAAGGCATGAGCCTATGACTAATCCTTGATATTTCTCTTATGATGACTATCTTATGTCTAGGATATATTTGCACCTTGCATGTTATCTAACCCTTGTAGGTACTTGGATGAATCTAAATCTATGATATTGCAACTCACTCACATCTTGAGCAATCTCTACATCACCAAGTCTCTACACAACGGTGGTTGAAGACAAGGAAGCACGAAACCATTCAAACATATCCTTTGACAAATTTATTATTGAGCTTCATGATTGTCATTTTGGATACACAAGTGCTACTCCTTGCAAAAACTAACCCATGTAGGTAGATGAACTCAAATTCCAAGTGGTGCTCCCAACTCTTGATGAGCTACATCAACTTTGAGCAACCCACATAAGTTCAACCACATGATCATGAACAACACCACCACCCAAGGTATGTTATTCCATCTTAGAGAAGCTTTACTCCAAGTCATGAGTCAAAGCAACTCGAGAAGATGTGAATACATAAAGATGCTTAAACAAAAAATGGTAACCCCATTTTGAGCTTAAACGATGAGTATGACCTATGATCAAGTGATCTCACTTGACTCCTAAGTCAATATACTCTAACATAGGTGACTTTGTCGCCGACCATCTCTAGATGAAGTTTTCTTGTGTTCTTTTCTATGCTCTTGCATTTGTCTCATGCATATTTGTTTCCCCTTTTTCATAAAAAATACTTCATCTAGATTTCTTTTCTCTTCTTTTCTAGTTGTTCTGCATTCCCTACATCCAATTCATTGTAAATCCTTCAGTTAATTCCTTGCAAATCCTTGTGAGATCTTCCTTGTCTAGTGAGCTAAGGTGACAAGTGTTTTCTCTATGATGAACTTGGTCACACCGGTCTCTTGTTTTTGGACCAACCAAATTATTTCGGTGCAACCGAAGCATACCACTCGGTGCCACCGATTTCACTACAGAAAAGGCATTTTGCCATTTATTCCTGCATCACTTTTGATCCAGCTCCACTCAATGAATCTTGTCCTCTACAAGCATCACATATACCTTAGTGCTTTGTGCTATGACTCAAGGACCAAACCCATTCACGACAAATTCCAGAAGACCCTTCTTGGAAATTGATGTCAAAGGGGGAGAGAGAGATCACATCAAAGCTTAATCATATCTCTAGGGGGAGGGAATACTCAAGGAGAGAGTAATCTTCAAGGATACCAGATGCTTGGTGTTCAAGAGGAGAGATGCCACATGTCTTCTTGAGGGGGAAGACATGTTCATATGTGCTTATTTGCATTAGCTCTGTTCATTTGTTTCTTTGAGCTCTGATTTTCTGTTCCCTATCTTCCCCCAGTATCCCATGCTAGATTCAGGGGGAGCAAGACATCTAAGGGAAAGAAATTCTTTAAATTCATTGCACATGTTTACCTTTGGGGACATGTCTATATCCAATGTGGTACTTAGTACTCACTCTACATGTCATCCCAGTCTTGGTACTCTTGTGGTTTCTTTTGTTTGCTCTGGCTAGTAGGTGTATCTGTGTTATCTAACCTTATTTTCATAGGTTCGTTTCATCCTAAGCCAACTCAAGACCACAAGGTAAGTATATGCATCACAGTCATGTGTATGAGAAATTCTTGCTGATGTACATACTGTTTGCAAGAAGGACTCATGAGCATGGAGGTACATTTCCCATATTCACATCTTTTGCTTTGATGCATATAGCCAAGATACATGTAACACATTGCTTACTCTGTCATGTCTATGCATTCACATGTTCTTATATTCCATATTCACATGATTGCATACATGTAGGGGGAGCCTATGCTTGTTACATGTCTTTCCAAAGCTTTACTTGCTATTCTCTATATCTTTATATAAAAGCTTTGATGTATGTTGTCATCAATTACCAAAAAGGGGGAGATTGAAAGCACAAGTGCTCCCTGGGTGATTTTGGTAATTAATGTCAACATATCTCTTGTTGGACTAACACTTTTACCTAGTATGTTTCAGATGAGTTCGACAATGAAGTGGCATGGACTAAAGGACGTGGAAGCCCTTCAAGATGCTAAGGACAAAGGATTGGCTCAAGCTTCAAGCACAAGACTCTACATTTTATATTTTAGTGATCCAAGATCACATTGAGTCTATAGGAAAAGCCAATACTATCAAGAGGGGATGAGGTGTTGCTTAATGGCTTACTTGCTCAAAGTGCTTAGTGATATGCTCCAAAGCCCTCAACTAATTTCTCACATCCACATATGTCCTAAACCAAAAAGTCTAACTCGGCCCTACCGATTCTTTCTATCCGGCGCCACCGAGTTTAGATGTCTTAGCCACTGCCACAAACCCTAGGCAAATCGGTCTCACCGATAGGGATCTCGGTCTCACCGAGATGGGTTTGTAATATCTCTGTGTATTTCCATTACCAAAATCGGTCTCACCAAGTTTAAGTAATTGGTACTACCGAGATTACAGTGCAAACACTCTGTTCCTCTTCGTAACATTTCGGTACAACCGAGATGAGCGAATCGGTCCTACCGAGTTTGCCTGACCAACTCTCTGGTTAGCTTATTACCAAAATCGGTCCCACCGAGTTTGTGTAATCGGTCTCACCAAGATTACGTTAAGACCTAACCCTAACCATATCGGTCCTACCGAGTTGCATGTTGGTCCCACCGAAAATCCTAACGGTCACTAGATTTGCTGAATCGGTCTGACCCAGTTTCTCAATTCGGTCACCGAGATTGGCAAGTTGTGTGTAACAGTTAGATTTTGTGTGGAGGCTATATATATCCCTCCACCTCCTCTTCATTCGTGGAGAGACCCATCAGAATGAACCTACACTTCCAGCTTACATTTTCTGAGAGAGAACTACCTACTCATGTGTTGAGACCAAGATATTCCATTCCTACCATATGAATCTTGATCTCTAGCCTTCCCCGAGTTGCTTTCCACTCAAATCTTCTTTCCACCAAATCCAAATCTTATGAGAGAGAGTTGAGTGTTGGGGAGACTATCATCAGAAGCACAAGAGCAAGGAGTTCATCATCAACACACCGTTTGTTACTTCTTGGAGAGTGGTGTCTCCTAGATTGGCCAGGTGTCACTTGGGAGCCTCCGACAAGATTGTGGAGTTGAACCAAGGAGTTTGTATGGGCAAGGAGATCGCCTACTTCGTGAAGATCTACCGCTAGTGAGGCAAGTCCTTCGTGGGCGACGGCCATGGTGGGATAGACAAGGTTGCTTCTTCGTGGACCCTTCGTGGGTGGAGCCCTCCATGGACTCGCGCAACCGTTACCCTTCGTGGGTTGAAGTCTCCATCAACATGGATGTATGATAGCACCACCTATCGGAACCACGACAAAAACATCCGTGTCTCCAATTGCGTTTGAATCCTCCAATCCCATCCCTTTATATTCTTGCAAGTTGCATGCTTTACTTTCCGCTGCTCATATACTCTTTGCATGCTTGCTTGTTATGTATTGTGATTGTTAAAATTGTGCCAAAACTCCACTTGAACTTAAAGAAGTTAAAAACTGTAACTTTTGGTACTTAGTGTCTAATCACCCCCCTCTAGACACCTCTTCTCGATCCTTTCAGGTTCATAAGACGGTTGGGTGAGAAGGCTATACCAATGTACTAGATGATGAAGAAAACAGATCACTTTGTCTGGAGTGATGCTGCTAATGACGCGTTTGAAGCTTTGAAGAAACAGCTGGCTGAGCCGCCAGTCCTTGTTGCTCCTATTGATAAAGAGTCGTTGTTATTATATGTGGCTGCTAATGCCTGGGCTGTCAGTGTAGCTATTGTGGTGGAACGGAAGGAAGCACGCAAGGAATATCCGGTTCAACAGACGGTTTACTATATCAGTGAAGTGCTTATTGAGTCCAAGCAGAGGTATCTGCACTGGCAGAAGCTTGTATACGGGGTGTTCATGGCCAGTCAGAAGCTTAAACAATATTTTTTGGGTCATACCATCACAGTGGTTAGTTCTGCTCCCTTAGGGGATATTATTCAAAACAGAGAAGCCACTGGTCGGTTAGCCAAGTGGGCCATTGAGCTTGGGCCTCATGGTTTGATGTATATGCCTCGCACGGCCATCAAGTCTCAAGCACTTGTGGATTTCATCAATGACTGGACAGAGCTACAGATGCCTGAAGAGAAGCCAGATAACACATATTGGACTATCCACTTTGATGGGTCCAGGCAATTGGAGGGCTCGGGGGCTGGAGTTGTCTTAGCTTCCCCTCAAGGTGACAAGTTTTGTTATGTTTTAAGGTTGATGTTTCCCTGTACTAACAATGCAGCTCAGTATGAAGCCTTGCTCCATGGTCTTCGGATGGCTAAGGAGATGAATTTAAGCCGGTGAGATGTTTCGGCGACTCAGACTTAGTGGCTCAGCAAGTTTCAGGCAAATGGGATTCTAAGGATCCACTCATGGCGGCTTATCACCGCGAGGTTGATGCTATTGCTGGGCACTTCAAGGGTTATTAGGTGGAACATATTGATCGTAGGAAAAATGAGGCGGCTGATGCCTTGAGCCGGTTGGGGTCCCAGCGTAAGCCGGTACCACCTAACACTTTCTTGGATATTCTGCATAACCCTTCTGTCAAATTGCCTACAGAGGAAGATCTGGCTATTCCTGACCCGGAAGCACAATTGGTGGCGGCTCTTCACGCTATTCCTAATTGGACAGTTCCATATTTGGCTTATATGACCCGGGGCGAGTTACGTGAGGATGAAACTTTGGCCAGACAGATAACCCATCGGTCTAAGTCAATGACAATTGTTAACGGAGAGCTGCACCATTGCAGTGTTACTGGGGCGTTTCAACATTGCGTCTCTCCTGAAGAGGGCCGTGAAATTCTTCACGAGATTCATGAAGGAGATTGTGGTCATCATGTCGGTTCGAAGTCTCTTGTGGCTAAAGCTTTTCTTCATGGGTTTTACTGGCTGACGGCTCATGCTGATGCAGAGGATTTGGTCAGTAAATGTGATGGTTGTCAGAAATTTTCATGGCGAGCTCACGTGCCGGCTCAAGAATTGAGGATGATTCCAATTACTTGGCCATTTGCAGTTTGGGGGCTTGACATGGTTGGGCCTTTTTAAAGGTCCAAGGATAAAAAGACCCACCTTTTGGTGGCGGTTGACAAATTCACAAAGTGGGTCGAAGAAGAACCTGTCAGTAAGTGTGACGCGACAACAGCGGTTCAATTCATCAAAAAGGTGATTTTTCGCTTCGGTTTCCCACACAGCATTATAACTGATAATGGCACTAATCTATCCAAAGGTGTAACATCCCAAAAATCTAAATTTTTGGAATGTTATATTAAATAAATTATTATGATTGTTTGTTTGATTGATTGACTGAAATTGAGTGGAATTTGAAAATTTTGAAAGTTGAATGAGAGGGAATAAAAGGACTTTCCCAAAGCCTTCATCTTTGCAATTTGATGTCCATGAATTCAAATTCATTTCATCACAAAACTCTAGAGTGAAGATGATATGACTTCTTCCATTTAAATAAATGAAAAGGGTTTTGAAAAGATTTGAATTCCATCTGAAAATATTTCAAATTCGAAACTTTATGCAACTCAATGATTTTCACGAGAGAAGATAAAATGACTTCTTCAATTATATGAAATATGAGTTGGAAGTTAAAAATAATCAAATTGAAAGTCATTTGGAAGTATTCTAAAACTCCCTTTCAAATTTGGAATTATTTGGATATTATTTCAAATTATTTTTCTCCTAAAAATAAATAAATGGAAATAAGGGTAAAAATGATTCCCTTCAATGGAAAATTAGGAGAAAATGATTTTGAAATCATTTTGGTATTTTAGGAATGATTTTGTTGAATTTTATTACAACAGTAGCCCTTTTTGCTTTATTTAAATTTTTGTTCATTTTATTTGGACTGAAAAATATGTTCATGTTTTAGGATTATTTTTCCTGAACATTTTTATATATTATATGGCTATATAGTATGTTTTATTTATTTGTTTGTGATTGTACTTTTTCTTTTCCGTGCTTAAAAAATTGGTCGAAGCCCAGCACTGCCCGTCTCTCCTCACCCCTCCGGCCCACCTGGCTTTTCGGCCCAGTCAGCCCCGCACAGGCCGAAGCCGCTACCGCCCGGTCGCCCGCTCCTCTCTCTCTCGCCCTTGTGCCACTGACCGCTGGGCCCCACTGCCCGACCACCCTTCCCGCTGCTTCTTCTTCCTCCTCAAGCCAAGCCACGGCCGCACCCGAGCTCGCGCAACCACCGCCGTATCCCAGATTCTTCGGGATCTTCTCCTTGATCTGCCCCCTCCTCCAAGTAGACTCCCCCCTTATACATACCCCTCCCCTCACCCCGTTCCGCCCCTTCCCGACCCCCGAACCCCTCTCTATTCGCCGCCATTTCTCGCCGGAGCCAGAGCTCCGCCGCCCGCCATTGCTGTTGTAGCGCTCCATCCCGACCTCCTCCTCACCGTACGAACACACCACCGACCCCTCCTCGCTCACCCGCACCTCCCCAACCCCTCTCCCGAGCTCCTGTGCCCTTGGAACATCGGCAATGCTGACCACCCGAACGCCACCGCCGCCTCGAGCTCGCCGCCGACCATCTCCGACCACCTCCGCCGATGACACGACCACCGTTGGACTCGTCGTCGCCCGCTTCATCTCCCTGGCCACCCCACCGACGTCGAAGATCACCGGAGCGCCGCCACCATCGTCGCCCGACGCGCTCGCCGTCGACCACCACCGCAGTGAGCTTTCTCTCCCTCCTCGTCTGTCCGATCTTCAATTTACGGCATAGATTAGATCTACGCGAACGGTTAGGTTTTATTTTATTACATCAGTTTTATCCAATACTTCAGTTTATTTTATTTAGCAGCAGCCGCCAAATCCATTAAGTAGAGGTCGTCCACCCGTAGCACTCCATTGCCCACCGCACGGGCCCAACAGGAAACTGTCACATTTACCCCTGTCCGATTTGTTTTTTTAGTTTATTTTTTGGTTCTGTTTTAAAAACACAAATAGTTTCTGTCTTAGATTGTTAATATCTTTTAGGTTTTAAGTCCAAATTGAGTGATTCTTTTTGCATTGTGTCACAAAATTGTTAGAGTTTCTTTTTGTGCAATTGGATTTCATATTTGTGCAGTTTAAATTTGTGTTTGTATGAATTTTCTCAAATCACTAGATTTGAGCTATTTTGAGTTAGGAATATTATTTTTGACCGATTCTTTTTGCTACTGGTTGCCTAATAGACTAGCTAGGCAGTAGTGTTTAGTTTGTATGTAAGTGATTTATTTAAATTAGCTTTTTATTGTAAACAGTATTGTTTACTCTGTTTTAGTCTTGTTTGTAATTTAATTATTATAAATTAGTTTTAATTATTTTATTTTGCTAGTTTTCGCTAGTGTAGCATATATTATGTTGTTTAACAGTAGGTAAATTTTAGGATTTATTAGACTTAGTGTTCTTGAGACTTTAGGTGTTGTTTGTTGCATGACTATATTGCTAGTAGTAGTAATAGTATTATTTTATTGTTTTGCTAGAATTGTATTATAGGAAAAATACTTTCTGTTAACTTAGTTGATTTAAATTTCTTTTTCTGTTAACATTATTAGTTTAGTATTTTCTTTGTTAAGTTTTACTTAGGACAAAACTATTTTTGTAGTTAAGGCAAAAGGTTTTCCTAGTAGGTTTTTATAGTTTTCCCCTATTAGTTCTTTCAATGTGTTATTTGTTTTGTATTGGGTTTTCTTATTGATTTTTTTATTGTTAGATTTTCTTGCTAGAATGCTTGCTTATGTGAATGCCATGTTTGTTATTATAGATTTCATGGGAGAGTTGCGTATAGTCCTATCAAGTTATTTTTGAGAGCGTTGTTATCTTCATCAACGTACCAGACAAGTTCACTTTGACCATTTTTTTCATACCTATGTTTTATTTGCATGTAGTAGCACCCTTTCAACAATCCCTCCAGTAGTGATATTGTCTTCTTGTAGTTGAGTATAATGCATGAGGTAGGAACCCATCTCCCTGTTACCAAGCCTGGGACGCTATATAGTTTAATGCTACGGTAATGTAGACGGGGTTTGGTATGAGTGCTCGGGAGTGGTGTGAGAATGGAGGACTCTACGTCAATGACAACAACTCCATGATGGCATCTGCAAGGACTGCATCTTCAAGGCCTCAAGACTTCAAGACTCGAGACAAGAATTCAATACACACTACTAGGTGAAGGACGGTTGACGGGCACCCTGGAGAAACTAGTGGATGGCCGGGATGCATGGAGAAGCGCCATGACATCTTGCAGAAAGCTTCACCCAGACTCAAAGAGACGGAAGAATACTTCATGCCCGGAAGCTTACTTGTGCAACCGCAAGTCACTGTGGGCTCTAGCTTGGTTGACCTTTGTTGTGACTCTGGCTGGGACGGTGCTAGCAGATGTAGAACTACCGTAGGATTGGATGAGCACCGGACAGTGGTCAGGGGAACTCTTTGGAAGACCATGTTTCGGCCGTCTTGTTCTCAAACACCCTGAAGTGCGAGAACGTAAAAGAGGGATCGAATCTTGCGCGTAAAGTCTACAAACCTCTGCAGGGGGTTTAAACCTAATCGATTAGTCGCGTCCCCGGTTACGGACAATTTGAGCCTCTCGACTTGGATCTATCTCGGAAATCTCAACACCGGACTGATAACTTAATTGTGGGCAACTTATGATGATTTGGGCTATGAGACATCGGTTGACGGAACCATGTCATGATAGAAAACTCCATAGTACAGACTCCAGATATTCCTTTGATGTAGGAAAAATAAAACCAGCTTTTATGCAAAACAAAACTCAGACACAGAGCTACAAAGCCATATTGCATATAGAATAGTTTATTCATCTGCTTTCTCTTATTGTGATCTTGCCGGTACATTCAATGTACTGACCTACACGGCTGCAACATATCATGTTGCAGATACTTTCTTCCGACAAGTAAGAGTACGGTACAGGGTTACGGTCTACACTCAACTTGCCGATGGCGTTGATGGGACTCCACCCCCGACTATTTGTTTCTGCTGTGACTTATGAGGTATATATCAGTTTTACATTATTTATACATGTGATTGAACTTTGATATATACATTGATGTACTGTGTGTGCCAGCATACTAATCCAGGGATGGCATAGAAACACAGAGGCTTGACCGTCTGAGGTCGGGTCGCTACAAAAGGTGCTATGAAAGAGTTTTGTCAATGTGAGTGATGTCTACTACGCAACCTTCTTCTTGTAGACGTTGTTGGGACTCCAAGTGTAGAGGTTTGTAGGACAGTAGCAAATTTCCCTCAAGTGGATGACCTAAGGTTTATCAATCCGTGGGAGGCATAGGATCAAGATGGTCTCTCTCAAGCAACCCTGCAACCAAATAACAAAGAGTCTCTTGTGTCCCCAACACACCCAATACAATGGTAAATTGTATAGGTGCACTAGTTCGGCGAAGAGATGGTGATACAAGTGCAATATGGATGGTAGATATAAGTTTTTGTAATCTGAAAATATAAAAACAGCAAGGTAACTAATGATAAAAGTGAGCGTAAATGGTATTGCAATGCTAGGAAACAAGGCCTAGGGTTCATACTTTCACTAGTGCAAGTTCTCTCAACAATAATAACATAACTGGATCATATAACTATCCCTCAACATGCAACAAAGAGTCACTCCGAAGCCACTAATAGCGGAGAACAAACAAAGAGATTATGGTAGGGTAAGAAACCACCTCAAAGCTATCCTTTCTGTTCTATCTATTCAAGAGTCCGTAGTAAAATAACATGAAGCTATTATTTCCGTTCAATCTATCATAGAGTTCATACTAGAATAACACCTTAAGACACAAATCAACCAAAACCCTAACGTCACCAAGATACTCCAATGTCACCTCAAGTATCCGTGGGTATGATTATATGATATGCATCACACAATCTCAGATTCATCTATTCAACCAACACAAAGTACTTCAAAGAGTGCCCCAAAGTTTCTACCGGAGAGTCAAGACGAAAACGTGTGCCAACCCCTATGCATAGGTTCATTCAACCCATAAGTTGATCACCAAAACATACATCAAGTAGCTCACGTGAATATCCCATTGTCACCACAGATAAGCACAGCAAGACATACATCAAGTGTTCTCAAATCCTTAAAGACTCAATCCGATAAGATAACTTCAAAGGGAAAACTCAATCCATTACAAGAGAGTAGAGGGGGAGAAACATCGCAAGATCCAACTATAATAGAAAAGCTCGCAATGCATCAAGATCGTATCACCTCAAGAACACGAGAGAGAGAGAGAGAGAGAGAGAGAGAGAGAGAGATCAAACACATAGCTACTGGTACATACCCTCGGCCCCGAGGGTGAACTACTCCCTCCTCGTCATGGAGAGCGCTGGGATGATGAAGATGGCCACCGGTGAGGGATCCCCCTCTGGCAGGGTGCCGGAACAGGGTCCCGATTGGTTTTTGGTGGCTACAAAGGCTTGCGGCGGCGGAACTCCTGATCTATTATGCTCCTTGAAGTTTTTAGGGTATATAGACTTATATGGGCGAAAGAAGTTGGTCAAGGGAGCCACGAAGGGCCCACAGGGGTGGGGGCGCACCCAGGGGAGGTGGGCGCGCCTCCCTGCCTTGTGGCCACCTCGAAGCTTCCCTTACGTGCACTCCAAGTCCCCTGGATTGCTTTCGTTCCAAAAATATCTTTCCCGAAGGTTTCATTCCGTTTGGACTCCGTTTGATATTCCTTTTCTTCGAAACACTGAAATAGGCAAGAAAACATCAATTTGGGCTGGGCCTCCGGTTAGTAGGTTAGTCCCAAAAATGATATATAAGTGTAAAGTAAAGCCCATAAACATCCAAAACAAGTAATATAATAGCATGGAACAATCAAAAATTATAGATACCTTGGAGACATATCAAGCATCCCCAAGCTTAATTCCTGCTCGTCCTCGAGTAGGTAAATGATAAAAACAGAATTTTTGATGTGGAATGCTTCCTAGCATAATTCTCAATGCAATTTTCTTTATTGTGGCATGAATGTTCAGATCCAAATGATTCAAAATAAAAGTTCATATTGACATAAGAAATAGTAATACTTCAAGCATACTAACTAAGCAATCATGTCTTCTCAAAATAACATGGCTAAATAAAGTTATCCCTACAAAATCATATAGTCTGGCTGTTGCTCTATCTTCATCACACAAAGTATTTAATCATGCACAAGCCCGGTGACAAGCCAAGCAATTGTTTCATACTTTAGTAATCTCAAACATTTTCAATTTTCATGCAATACATGAGCGTGAGCCATGGACATAGCACTATAAGTGGAATAGAATGGTGGTTGTGGAGAAGACAAAAAAAGAGAAGATAGCCTCACATCAACTAGGCGTATCAACGGGCTATGGAGATGCCCATTAATAGATATCAATGTGAGTGAGTAGGGATTGCCATGCAACGGATGCACTAGAGCTATAAATGTATGAAAGCTCAATAAAAGATTCTAAGTGGGTGTGCATCCAACTTGCTTGCTCATGAAGACCTAGGGTGTTTTGAGGAAGCCCATCATTGGAATATACAAGCCAAGTTCTATAATGAAAAATTCCCACTACTATATGAAAGTGACAACATAAGAGACTCTCTATCATGAAGATCATGGTGCTACTTTGAAGCACAAGTGTGGTAAAAGGGTAGTAGCATTGCCCCTTCTCTCTTTTTCTCTCTTTTTTTTTGTCCTTTCTCTTTTATATATATCAATTCCGAAGTCTCATCCCGACTTGTGGGGGAATCGTAGTATCAATCATCCCTTCCTCACTTGGGACAATTCTCTAATAATGAAGATCATCACACTTTTATTTACTTACAACTCAAGGTTACAACTCGATACTTAGAACAAAATATGACTCTATATGAATGCCTCCGGCGGTGTACCGGGATATGCAATGAATCACGAGTGACATGTATGAAAAATTATGAAGGTGGCTTTGCCACAAATACGATGTCAACTACATGATCATGCAAAGAGCAATATGACAATGATGATGCGTGTCATAATAAACGGAACGGTGGAAAGTTGCATGGCAATATATCTCGGAATGGCTATGGAAATGCCATAATAGGTAGGTATGGTGGCTGTTTTGAGGAAGGTATATGGTGGGTGTATGGTACCGGCAAAAGTTGTGCGGCACAAGAGAGGCTAGAAATGGTGGAAGGGTGAGAGTGCGTATAATCCATAAACTCAACATTAGTCATAAAGAACTCATATACTTATTGCAAAAATCTACAAGCCTTTGAAAACAAAGTATTATGCGTGTACTCCTAGGGGGATAGATTGGTAGGAAAAGACCATCGCTCGTCCCCGACCGCCACTCATAAGGAAGCCAATCAATAAATAAAATTGTGCTCCAACTTCATCACAAAGTGGTTCACCATACGTGCATGCTACGGGAATCACAAACTTCAACACAAGTATTCTTTAAATTCATAATCACCCAACTAGCATGACTCTAATATTACCGCCTCTATATCTCAAAACAATTATCAAGTATCAAATTGATCATAGCATCCAATTCACTTTCTGTGGTAGTTTTTATTATACCCAACTTGGATGCCCATCATTCTAGGACCAATTTTATAACCATAGCAAATACCCTGTTGTTCTATAAGACTCTCAAAATAATATAAGTGAAGCATGAGAGATCTACAATTTCTACAAAATAAAACCGCCGCCGTGCTCTAAAAGATATAAGTGAAGCACTAGAGCAAATGACAAACTACTCCGAAAGATATAAGTGAAGATCAATGAGTAGTCGAATAATTATGCAACTATGTGAAGACTCTCTAACATTTAAGAATTTAAGATCTTGGTATTTTATTCAAACAGCAAGCAAAACAAAATAAAACAACATGACACTCCAAGCAAAACACATATCATGTGGCGAATAAAAATATAGCTCGAAGTAAAGTTACCGATGAACGAAGACGAAAGAGGGGATGCCATCCGGGGCATCCCCAAGCTTAGTCTCTTGGTTGTCCTTGAATATTACCTTGGCATGCCTTGGGCATCCCCAAGCTTAGGCTCTTGCCACTCCTTATTCCATAGTCCATCAAATCTTTACCCAAAACTTGAAAACTTCACAACACAAAACTCAACAGAAAACTCTAAGCTTCGTTAGTATAAGAAAATAAACCCACCACTTAGGTACTGTTGTGAACTCATTATAAATTCATATTGGTGTAATATCTACTGTATTCGTACTTCTTTATGGTTCATACCCTCCGATACTGCTCATAGATTATTCAAAATAAGCAAACAACCCATAGAAAACAGAATCTGTCAAAAACAGAACAGTCTGTAGTAATCTGTATCATTCGTATACTTATGGAACTCCAAAACTCCTACCAAATTAGGAAGTCATAAGAAATTTGTGTACCAATCCAGAGAAAAAGGAATCAGATCAAAATCACGTTTCTCTTGATTATCAAAACTAATTTACTGGGTGCAAAAGTTTCTGATTTTCAGCAGGATCAACACAACTATCACCATAAGCTATCCTAAAGGTTTTACTTGGCACTTTATTGAAACAAAAGCTATAAAACATGATTAATACAGTAGCATAATCATGTGAACACACAAAAACAGTAAAGGTAAATATTGGGTTGTCTCCCAACAAGCGCTTTTCTTTAACGCCTTTCTAGTTGGGCATGATGATGACAATGATGCTCACATAAAAGATAAGAATTGAAACATAACGGGAGCATCATGAAGCATATGACTAGCATATTTAAGCCTAACCCACTTCCTATGCATAGGAATTTTGTGAGCAAACAACTTATGGGAACAATAATCAACTAGCATAGGAAGGCAAAACAAGCATAACTTCAAGATTTTAAGTACATAGAGAGGAAACTTGATATTATTGCAATTCCTACAAGCAAATGTTCCTCCCTCATAATAATTTTCAGTAGCATGGTGAATGAATTCAAGAATATAACCAGCACCTAAAGCATTCTTTTCATGATCTACTTGCATAGAAATTTTATTACTCTCCACATAAGCAAAATTCTTCTTATTCGGAATAGTGGGAGTATCATAAGAGACTTGAATACTATAAATTGTTTACACATTAAAATAGTAATGTTCAGAAAAGGGGTAATCATAATCATGACAAGTTTTATAAATATAATCATAACTACTTTTTATATCATAAGTTTCATCACAATAATCATCATAAGTAGCAACTTTGTTCTCATCATAATCTATTGAAACCTCTTCCAAGATAGTGGAATCATTACTAAATAAAGTCATGACTCTCCAAATCCACTTTCATATTCATCACAATAAAATTAAACATCCTAAAAAATAGTGGGATCATTACTTCCTAAAGTTGACACTCTTCCAAACCCACTTTCATCAATATAATCATCATAGGTAAGAGGCATGCTATCATCATAACAACTTTGCATATCAAAAGTTGGGAGGCTAAAAATATCATCTTCATTAAACGTAGCATCCCCAAGCATGGGACAAACATTAATTTCAGCAAATATATTCTCAAATATGTCATCCTCATCAAACATAGCTTCCCCAAGCTTGGGCCTTTTCATATCATAAGCATAATCACTCTCATTATTAATAGTATGGATAGCACCAATAGTATAGCAATTATCATCATCACAATGAGTAGTAGGAGCAACATCATTTGGGAGGGATACCTTTTTACCTTTGCTTCTCCATTTTTTCTTTTTCTTCTTCACATTATGTGTGGGTTCAACCTTCTTCTCTGAGCTCCTTATTGATGAGATTGGTTGAATAGAAAGCGCCTCCTCGTTACCTGATTCATCATAATAAATAATAGGGGGATATTGGGAAGTCTCTTCCCTTTTATTAGTGTTCTCTTAATGTTCTATTAGCTTTCTTTTCTTTAGGTAATTGGCAATATAAGGATTTTCAATGCAATTCACCGCACAATACAAATAAATCTTCTCTAGATCAATATCAAGGAATTTCTTAAGGGAAAATTCTGGAAGATTCTTAGTTAAACATTTTATTTCTTCATAACCCAATAGCAAACTAAGTTCATTATGATGTGCAAGGGAAATAATATCATCACAATTTTTGGACACAATTCGATCATGAAACAATTTGCATCAGAGATGTAAATGACCATGTTCATTGCAAAGTTCACAAGTACGGCAAAGGCATGTTAAATTTTCAGCACTCACATTTAGCCTTTCTTGCAACAATTTAGTTTCTAAATGCTTATGCCTCTTGTAGTATATATCTTCTCTATTTGGTGTGTACTTGCAAACCCAATGCACTCCACAAAAATCGACATGCTTATAGGAGACATTTTCATCATAACTAGTGCAATCATCATTAGTACTATGGATATTCAAAGAGTTCATACTAACAACATTGCAATCATGCTCATCATTCAAAGTTTTGGTAGCAAACATTTTATAGACTTCTTCTTCTAGCACTTGAGCACAATTTTCCTTTTCATCATACTCATGAAAGATATTAGAAAGATGAAGCGTATGAGACAAACTCAATTCCATTTTTTTAGTTTTCTTTTATATACTAAACTAGTGATAAAACAAGAAACAAAAAGATTCGATTGCAAGATCTAAAGATATACATTCAAGCACTCACCTCCCTGGCAATGGCGCCAGAAAAGAGCCTGATGTCTACTACGCAACCTTCTTCTTGTAGACGTTGTTGGGCCTCCAAGTGCAGAGTTTGTAGGTCAGTAGCAAATTTCCCTCAAGCGGATGAACTAAGGTTTATCAATCCGTGGGAGGCGTAGGATATAGATGGTCTCTCTCAAGCAACCCTGCAACCAAATAACAAAGAGTCTCTTGTGTCCCCAACACACCCAATACAATGGTAAATTGTATAGGTGCACTAGTTCGGCGAAGAGATGGTGATACAAGTGCAATATGGATGGTAGATATAGGTTTTTGTAACATTAAGGTAACTAATGACAAAAGTGAGCCTAAATGGTATTGCAATGCTAGGAAACAAGGCCTAGGGTTCATACTTTCACTAGTGCAAGTTCTCTCAACAATAGTAACATAACTGGATCATATAACTATCCCTCAACATGCAACAAAGAGTCACTCCAAAGCCACTAATAGCGGAGAACAAATGAAGAGATTATGGTAGGGTATGAAACCACCTCAAAGTTATCCTTTCTGTTATATATATTCAAGAGTCTGTAGTAAAATTACATCAAGCTATTCTTTCCGTTCAATCTATCATAGAGTTCATACTAGAATAACACCTGAAGACACAAATCAACCAAAACCCTAATGTCACCTAGATACTCCAATGTCACCTCAAGTATCCGTGGGTATGATTATACAATATGCATCACACAATCTCAGATTCATCTATTCAACCAACACAAAGTACTTCAAAGAGTTCCCCAAAGTTTCTACCGAAGAGTCAAGACGAAAACGTGTGCCAACCCCTATGCATAGGTTCATTGAACTCGCAAGTTGATCACGAAAACATACATCAAGTAGATCACGTGAATATCCCATTGTCAAAAAAGATAAGCACGGCAAGACATACATCAAGTGTTCTCAATCCTTAAAGACTCAATCCGATAAGATAACTTTAAAGGGAAAAATCAATCCATTACAAGAGAGTAGAGGGGGAGAAACATCATAAGATCCAACTATAATAGCAAAGCTCGTGATACACCAAGATCGTATCACCTCAAGAACACGAGAGAGAGAGAGAGAGAGAGAGAGAGAGAGAGAGAGATCAAACACATAGCTACTGGTACATACCCTCAGCCCCGAGGGTGAACTACTCCCTCCTCATCATGAGAGCACCGGACTGATGAAGATCGCCACCGGTGAGGGATCCCCCTCCGACAGGGTGCCGGAACAGGGTCCCGATTGGCTTTTGGTGGCTACAGAGGCTTACAGTGGCAGAACTCACGATCTATTGTGCTCCTTGAAGTTTTTAGGGTATATGGACTTATATAGGCGAAAGAAGTCGGTTAGGGGAGCCATGAGGGGCCCACGAGGGTGGGGGCGCACCCAGGAGAGGTGGGTGCGCCTCCCTGCCTCGTGGCCACCTCAAAGCTTCCCTTACATGCACTCCAAGTCCCCTGGATTGCTTCCGTTCCAAAAATAAATTTCCCAAAGGTTTCATTCCGTTTGGACTCCATTTGATATTCCTTTTCTTCGAAACACTGAAATAGGCAAGAAAACAACAATTTGGGTTGGGCCTTCGATTAGTAGGTTAGTCCCAAAAATGATATAAAAGTGTAAAGTAAAGCCCATAAACATCCAAAACAGGTAATATAATAGCATGGAACAGACAAAAATTATAGATACCTTGGAGACATATCAATGAGCATATTCGCCTTGACGTATCATCAGTAGCTCACCCCCAATCCAATGGTCAAGCTGAAAGAGCCAATCAAGAAATTTTGAGAGGCATCAAGCCCCGGCCCATGGTTACTTTGTAGAGGACGCCGGGTTGTTGGGTGGAGGAGTTACCTTCAGTTCTATGGAGTATCAATACTACCCCCAACAGATCTATGGGTTACACGCCTTTCTTCATGGTTTATGGAGCAGACGCGGTTCTTCCTAGTGACATCCGTCACGACTCACCCCGCGTGGCGGCTTATGTTGAAGCTGATAATGAAAAAGCACGTTAGGATGCACTTGACCTGTTAGACGAGGAGCGTGACCTTGCGGCGGCTCACTCGGTGATTTACCAACAAGATCTACGATGTTATCACAGCCGCCGGGTTAAGACCAGAACCTTTCAAGAAGGTGACTTGGTGCTCCGGCTTATCCAGGATGAAACTGATATGCACAAGTTATCCCCACCTTGGGAAAGACCCTTTGTGGTCAGAAAGAATTTGAACGATGGGTCATACTACCTTATCGATATTCGAGACCACAAGGACTCACGTAAGTCGGAGGAGGAGACCCGCCGACCATGGAATATTGCTCATCTTCGGCCTTACGACATACAATGTATATATTATGATGATTATAATAAAGCCGGAATCCCTGATAAAGCAGGGCCTCTGCCATTTCATCTCCAAGAATAATGAGTCTTTTTCATTACAAAAGGTCATTTGGGGGCTTCCTGCTCATTGAGCATAGCTGTGAATATCCCTCTTGATCGGCGCAATGCCACACAAAAAGGTCATTTGGGGGCTTCCCGCTCATTGAGCATAGCTGTGAATATCCCTCTTGATCGGTGCAATGCCACACAAAAAGGTCATTTGGGGGCTTCCTGCTCAATGAGCATAGCTGTGAATATCCCTCTTGATCGGCTCAAGGCCACAATTTCAATGGTCACTTGGGGGCTTCCTGCTCAATGAGCATAGCTATGAATATCCCTGATTGGCTCAAGGCCACAATTTCAATGTTCACTTGGGGGCTTCCTGCTCATTGAGCATATCTGTGAATATCCCTCTTGATCAGCTCAACGCCACAAAGCACTTGGGGGCTTCCTGTTCAAACATAGGTGTATTCACCAAAGAGGACATAGCGTTACTACCCTTGTGAGCTGGTTTGGAACACCAGGTGTATTCACCAAAACCTTCTGGGTTCTCCTGCTTTGTAGAAGCTGCCACTTCGCCCGGGTAATCCCGGAATGACAAGCTGAACTCTTGACAGTCGGTCTGACATAGATGATGCACTTGTCAAGTTTAAAACAGTGGTCATGTGAGGCCGGTTTCACAAAGTGTAAAAGGTTAACTCAGTGTCTTGGCGGCCCATGAAAGCCTCGGAGCTTTAGGCTTGGTGGCCTATGAAAGCCTCGTTTTCTTGCTTTGCGTTGTTTTTTGAAAAAAAATTGGGTTCATCAGGTATCATATTGGCATATGGTTTAAAGTGATTCAGGCCATGTAGCCTCAATTCTTACAGCTCATATTTGAGTATATCCATCATTTCTGATAACCCGGCCTGGCTTTGGACGACAAGTCGCTAGTGCATGATGATATTAAATACTTGGAAATAGTGTCTTCTAAGTTTTGGGTTATCACCCTTACTACATTGATATGGTAAACTGGCAGTTTAATCACATATCACAAGTATCATATTTTTGATTATATCTAATTATGATTAAACCGGCCCTGCTTATCAACTATTTTAATCACCAATGGTTTTATATGGGATATTATGACCCGCCCTGCGGTAAACCGCCAGGGCTATTGTGATCTGTTTGTATGCAGGATAATGCTAAATCTGATTGATGCTATCATAAGCATAAAGTGGTAGTCCTTCCATTGGCGGATCGGCAGTGTTGCGCAAAACAAAACATGCACGATGGGACGACAGATCAAAGTTTTTACTAGCCTATTACATGACTCAATGAGCCAAAATGATTAAGTGTTCTCAGAGGATCAAATATATGAACCTCCCAGCGGATCATTTTTCTTGGCCTTGACGGCTTGAAGCTTCTGGATCATCCTTCTCTGGTTCTTCGTCCTCCTCTGCTGCCTGGAAGTTTGGTGATGACCAATCGATGCCACACAAGGCTTGGAATTCAGCTTCATCATCTATAAGTTTGGAAGGTTCAACTTCAGGAGCGAAACTATGCTTACGGATCGGGGGAATTAGATCCATCACTTTATAACCCGGCGTGGGCATTTTCTGATTCTCCATGTCATAAGCCGGTTGGTATCTTGAAAGATTCGTTTCATTTGCAATCAGGCTGGCCAGAGGACGTATCTCCTTCACGCAGGCAGAGAAGTCTTTCTTCTCAAAGGGAGTGCCATCTTCTTTTAAGCTTAGATACCCAGTAGCTAAATCGGTTGGGTCTAGCTCTGGTAGCCATGCCTTGGCCCGGCTTAAAGCTGTCAAAGCACCGGCTCTTGCAGATGATCACTTCATCTCGTTAACCCTAGCAGGCAGAACAGAAAGCTTTTTCAAGACATCACTCAAGAGAGTAGGTGCATGAATAGTCAGAGAAATTGTGGCCAGTGCACGCTGAGTTCCAGTATATAGCTGTTCAACAAGTGTATAAACAGCCTTGAGCTTCACAAGCATCACTTGACTAAGATTGTTGCTCCCGGGACCTAAATAATAATTGTGGATTGGTTAGAGGCGGTTTATACCATCAAGGAAGAGATTCAAATTTGATACTAGCAAGGCGACTCACCAAAGATAGCAGAAACCATCTGGGATACATGGTGATGAAGCTATGTACCTAGGGTAGAGTCATGGACCTGTCCAAACTACCCTACCCAAGGACATCTCTAGAAAAAACCACCAGTCAATCGACTCAGAAGTGTTCCACTCGACAGACTCGAAGACACTCGACCATGAAGCCAACCACTCGACGGCCAGGAGATCTAAGGTCACTCTGTGCACAAACGGTCGGTCGTTAAGTAGCTTTTATGGTCATCATAACACTTTATGTATAGTGTTACCAGTAAGCCCAACCTTAATGTATCTTAAACCCTGCATAACTGAGGGCTAGAGGGGTCTGGCGGACTCTATATAAGCCACCCCCCTCCTCAGTGTAAAGGGTTCGCACCCCTATAACTCATAAGCATATAATCCAGTCGACCGCCTCCGGGCTCCGAGACGTAGGGCTGTTACTTCCTCCGAGAAGGGCCTGAACTCGTAAATCTCTTGCGTATACAACTACTCCATAGCTAGGATCTTGCTTCTCCATTAGTACCCCCCTACACTACTGTCAGACGTAGAACCACGACAGTTGGCGCCCACCTTGGGGCACGTGTCTTAGCGACTTATTCGAGCAGTTGCAATTTTTTCCGATCTCCTTCATCATGGTTTTAGGCGGAGTTTTGGTTGAGGGCCGCGAGATCCGTCTCGGCGCGCTCACGTTCGTCGCCGACGACTCTGCTTGGCTTCAGGAGGCTCCGCTCGATGTCGACGCGCTCCTAGTCCGCGGAGCGACGCACTTTCGCGCGTGCGTCCGTGGCGTCCTCCTGTGGCAAACGTCGACCTAGTATCGGTCGGTCGTTGTGTCATCCTCCCTCCCTGCTTCCCGCCGGTGCAAGCGCTTCGGTCGGTCGAGGCTTCAGCGGTGGGTGAGGCACGCGGTGGCCCGCTAGTCGGCCACCCCCCAAGTCGCGGCAATCGAGCCCGACGAATATCTCTACGGCATGTTCGACCTGTCGGCTGGCTCCGCAGAGACTGCATCCGAGTGCGACAGCAGTGATCCAGCGGTGGAGGTTCTGATGGTCGATGGACCACGCGGTCCTCCCGGATTTCCCGGCACCGACGGAGGCGATGGCGGAGGCGATCCATCGCATGCCCATGAAGAGTATCTCCCCGAGTCCCTCAATTCGCTGCAGAGGGAAGAACTTCGCCGCCGGAACATGGATGCGCTTCACACTCCTATCATTGGAGAAACCCCTGAGGCTCGTGCCTTAGAGGATGCGCGCTTGGCCAACTTGGCTGAGCGCACTCGACTGGAGAACCTACAGTGAGCACTCGATGAGTGTGCATGGCAACAAGTTCCAGATTCCAGTCGACGTTAGCTCTTTCCACAACCGACTCAGGTATATCGAACTCCGATTCAGAATTTTGCAGCTGCAGCCCATATAGCAGAGTCAATTCAGCCTTCCCAGTCAGAGGCTGCCGGAGGTTTGTTGCAGATCAAAGATTTACTCCGGGTAGCAGGAGATCAAAATTCAGCTGTATTGCAATCGTGGAACAGGATTCGCAGCAGATCCGTAGCTGCAAATACAGTTCAGTCAGCTCACAGCCCCAGATCGCCTCCGAGGCGTGAGGGACGTGGGGACTGGCACGATCAGTACAAGAACCGTGAGCAGTATGATCACCGATTCGATCGCGATGATCGACGTCGAGTGCCCACCCCTCCCCCAAGGGGTGATCGTACGCGCCTCGGCAACAGGATGATAGACGCCAGCATAGTATTGGGCGAAGGATTCCAGTCGACCCCAGGGAACCAGGCCTTGATGCGAGATCCATTATCGTTCAAGGTCTGGTCGACAGGAACAGAGCTCACCGAGAAGGTCACGACTGAGATGCACCCACCAGCAGCAGAGTGCATGTCTCAGGACCAGAGTGTTTCAGTAGAGCCATCAGGGCCGCGGTGATTCCTCCCAACTTTAGGTTGGCGACTGGAGTCAGTAAGTTCACTAGTGAGTCCAAGCCTGATACTTGGCTTGAGGACTACCGAGTGGCTGTTCAGATTGGCGGCGGCAATGATGAGGTGTCCATGAAACATCTGCCTCTTATGTTGGAGGGCTCGGCCAGAGCATGGCTGAATCAGTTGGCACCCAGCAGCATTTACACTTGGGAAGATCTTTTCCGAGTGTTCATCAGAATGTTTGAAGGAACTTGCAAGCGACCAGTAGGACTGACAGAGCTGCAAACTTGTGTGCAGAAGCCTAATGAGACTTTGAGAGATTACATCCAGAGATGGATCACATTGCATCACACGGTAGAGAATGTATCTGATCACCATGCAGTCTGCGCCTTCAAGGAAGGCGTTAAGTACAGAGAGTTGAACCTGAAATTCGGTCGAACCGGAGACATGTCTCTGAGTCGAATGATGGAGATAGCCACCAAGTATGCCAATGGTGAAGAAGAGGATCGGCTCCGGAGTGGCAAGCACAAGTCAGTCGCCCACAAAACCGGAGGAGGGAACTCCAGTCAGAAGAAGAAACGGAAAGCCGAGCCAACTGCCCCTGGAAAAGCCTTGGCCGTGACTCAATGAAAGTTTAAAGGGAAGCCCAAAGGGCCTTGGAACCCTAAGAAGGTGAAAGACAAGGAGGGAAATGACGTGATGGATTTTCCATGCCACATCCACACGAAGAAAGATGAAGAGGGTAACTTCATTTACCCGAAACATACCACTCGACAGTGTCGGCTCTTGATCCAGCAATTCCAGGGGAAATAACCCAAAGATAAGGAAAAGGAGTTGGACAAAGTTGAGGACAAAGAGGATAGTGATGATGGATATCCCCAGCTCAATTCCACCCTGATGATTTTTGCTGACGTTGAAAGCAAAAGTCGACTGAAAATTATCAATCGGGAAGTGAATATGGTTGCTCCGGCGACACCCAATTATCTGAAATGGTCTCAGACTGCCATCACATTCGACCAGTCTGATCACCCGACACACATAGCCACTCCTGGGAGGCAAGCTCTGGTGGTCGACCCAGTCGTCGAAGGCACTCGACTGACTAAAGTGTTGATGGATGGTGGCAGTAGCCTGAATATACTATACGCAGAGACATTGCAAGGGATGGGCATTCCGATATCTAGACTCAGTACCAACAACATGAGTTTCTATGGAGTCATTCCTGGCAAGAAGGCTGCGTCACTCGGCCAAATTGCTCTTGATGTGGTTTTTGGTGATTCCAAAAATTTCCGCAAAGAAAAGTTGACATTTGAGGTTGTGGATTTCTAGAGTGCCTATCATGCTATTTTGGGCAGGCCAGCTTATGCACGTTTTATGGCTCGACCATGTTACGTGTACCTCAAATTGAAGATGCCTGGCCCTAAAGGTGTGATCACTGTTACTAGCAATCGCAAGAAGGCGGAAGAGTGCTTTCAGAAAGGCTCAAAGATCGCCGATGCTCAGATGGTAGCAGAAGAGTGGCAGGAACACCAGAAGAATGCAGACCCGAGTGATTTGTTGCGAGCTAAGAAGCCCGCTATGGAATCAGCATTTCAGTCGTCCGGTGAGACAAAACCGATTCACATCCACGCGACCGACCCCAATGCTGCTCCGACTAATATCTCCACAACTCTCGACCTAAATAGGAAGAAGCGCTCATCCAGTTCCTCCGTGAGAACTGGGACATCTTTGCATGGAAACCTTCTGACATGCCAGGTGTACCCAGGGGGCTGGCTGAGCACCGTCTATGAGTCGACTCAAAAGCGAAACCTGTCAAAGAACATCTGCGACGGTCCACCGTCCAGAAAAGGAAGGCCATTGGTGAGGAGGTGGCTCGGCTCTTAGCAGCAGAGTTTATCCGAGAAATTTACCACTCCAAGTGGCTCGCCAATGTTGTCATGGTCCCCAAGAAGGACAAGTCACTTCGCATGTGCATTGACTTTAAACATATCAATTGGGCCTGCCCGGAAGATCATTTTCCTCTCCCCCGCATCGACCAAATAGTCGACTCGACTGCGGGATGTGAGCGATTGTCTTTCTTAGACGCCTATTCCGGGTACCATCAGATTCGTCTGTATGGACCCGATGAAATCAAAACAGCTTTCATCACCCCATTCGGGTGCTTCTGTTATGTCACCATGACATTCGGCCTCAAGAATGCCGAAGCCATGTTCATGAGGATGATTCAGAAGTGTTTGCTCACTCAAATCAGTCGGAATAAGGAAGCGTACATTGATGATATTGTGGTCAAGTCACGGAAAGGTTCCGACCTGCTGACTGACCTTGCTGAAACATTTGCCAACCTCAGGAGGTATGATATCAAGCTTAATCCATCAAAGTGCACATTCGGAGTTCCTGGCGGAAAATTACTCGGTTTTCTCGTTTCCGAACGAGGAATCGACGCAAATCCAGAGAAAGTGGGCACTATACTCCGAATGAAACGACCTGTGCGTGTGCACAATGTTCAGAAGCTTACTGGTTGCTTGGCCTCTTTAAGTCAATTCATCTCTCGTCTCGGTGAAAAGGCATTACCTCTTTACCGACTAATGAAGAAGTCAGACAAGTTCGAGTGGACTCCCGAAGCTGATGCAGCATTTGCAGAGCTAAAATCCCTGCTTTCCACCCAGCCGGTGCTTGCTACCCCGATCAGCAAAGAGCCTTTGCTGCTTTACATCGCAGCCACAGGACAAGTCGTTAGTACAGTACTTACGGTCGAGCGGGAAGAAGAAGGAAAAGCCTTTAAAGTTCATCGCCCAGTATATTATATTTCTGAAGTTCTGACCCCATCAAAGCAAAGATACCCTCATTATCAGAAGCTTGTATATGGGATTTATATGACCATGAAGAAATTTGCTCACTACTTCTCTGACCATACCATTACAGTCGTCAGCGACACCCCATTGTCAGAGATTCCGCACAACAGAGATGCAACTGGTCGAGTGGCAAAATGGGCGATTGAACTCCTTCCCCTGGATATCAGATTTGAGGCAAAGAAAGCTATCAAGTCCCAAGCAATAGCAGATTTCATCGCCGAGTGGACTAAACAGCAACTGCCGACTCAAGATCACTCAGAGCACCGGACCATGTTCTTTGATGGCTCTAAGATGCTGAATGGTTCCGGTGCTGGGGTAGTGTTGGTTTCCCCCCGAGGAGATAAGCTCAGATATGTACTCCAGATTCACTTTGATTCCTCCAACAACGAAGCAGAATCCGAAGCACTTTTGTATGGGTTGCGTATGGCCATTTCACTTGGCGTCCGTCGCCTCATGGTCTACGGCGTCTCAGATTTGGTGGTTAACCAAGTGATGAAGGAGTGGGACGTCAGAAGCCCAGCCATGACTGGTTACTGCAATGCAGTAAGAAAGCTGGAGAAGAAATTCGAGGGGTTAGAGCTTCATCATATACCCCGACTAAAAAATCAAGCAGCCGATGATTTGGCAAAGATAGGTTCCAAGAGAGAAGCCATTCCCAGTGGTGTGTTTTTGGAAAATATCCATGCACCGTCAGTTCAAGAGGATCCTTTCACCGAGGAAGCCCCACAGCCAAAAAGTGTCACGGATCCGACTGAAGTCGAGGTCTCAGCCATGGTCGACCTGATCATGGAAGTTTTGGTTATCACTCCCGACTGGACAGTGTCGTACATCGCATATATCCTAAGGAAAGAGCTCCCAGAGAATGAAGAAGAGGCTCGACAGATCGTCCGTCGATCCAAGGCCTTTACTGTGACGAAGGGACAGTTGTACAGAGAAAGCGTGACTGGAGCCAGTCAGAAATGCATAACACCGGAGGAGGGTCGGATAATTCTTAACGACATCCACTCGGGGACCTGTGGCCATCATGCGTCCTCTCGGACTATTGTGGCTAAAGCATACCGAGCGGGTTTTTACTGGCCCAGAGCAAATGAAATGGTGAAAGAGATAGTCGACAAGTGTGAAGGGTGTCAGTTCTACTCCAATATGTCGCACAAGCCCGCCTCAGCCCTGAAGACCATTCCAATCGTCTGGCCCTTCGTTGTTTGGGGATTAGATATGGTTGGACCACTGAGAATTGGCAGGAGCGGCTTCACCCATGTACTGGTGGTAGTCGACAAGTTCACCAAGTGGATCGAAGCCAAGCCTATCAAGAATCTTGATGCCGGCACTGCTATCAGCTTCATCAGAGAGTTGATATTCAGATATGGAGTTCCGCATAGCATCATCACTGATAATGGGTCAAACTTCGATTCCAACCAATTCAAAGCCTTTTGCGCTTCTCAAGGCACACGAGTCGACTACGCTTCAGTCGCTCACCCCTAGTCGAATGGACAAGCAGAAAGAGCAAATGACCTAATTCTCAAAGGACTGAAACCCCGGTTGATGCGTGATCTCAAACACGCAGCAGGCGCGTGGGTCGACGAACTTCCATCAGTTCTTTGGGGATTGAGGACTAGTCCAAATCGGTCGACTGGGAGAACTCCGTTCTTTCTGGTCTATGGGGCTGAAGCAGTTCTTCCAAGTGACCTGCTTCACAATGCACCCCGAGTTGAGCTTTACTCTGAAGATGAAGCAAAACAAGCCCGGCAGGACACAGTCGACCTTCTGGAAGAAGAAAGAGAGATGGCCATGATCCGATCGACCATCTATCAGCAAGACTTGCGTCGATTCCATGCCAGAAACGTGAAGAGTCGGGCCTTCCAAGAAGGAGACTTGGTCCTCCGAGCGGACCAACAGAAGCCACACAAACTTGCCCCTACTTGGGAAGGCCCCTTCATTGTCACCAAAGTTCTCCACAATGGAGCATACCGTCTTTACAATGTCGGTCGCCAGATTGATGAGCCACGAGCTTGGAATGCGGATCTGCTCCGCCCCTTTTACACTTAAGTACTCACTCGGATGAGATGTAATAAAAGTACTCCTGTAGTTTGTTTATCAAAGACAAAAGTGTTATAATTTTCCCATTAATTGTTGTTGCTTTTGTTTATGTAAGAAATTCCCTAGTGGGTGGCTTAGCTGCGAATCCGTTTCGCCTAAGTTTGTAAAAAAAGTTTCGACCGAGTGACGAGCAAGCCTCTCAATCGGAGACTTAGTTGCGAATCCGTTTCTCCTAAGTGTTTGAAATCCTACCGAGTGGAGAGCAAACCTCCCACTCGGGGGCTTAGCTGCAAATCTGTTTCGCCTAAGTGTTTGAAATCCTACCGAGTGGAGAGTCTGCCTCCCACTCGGGGGCTTAGCTGCAGTCCAGTACTCGCCTAAGTGTTTGAAATCCTACCGAGTGGAGAGTCCGCCTCCCACTCGGGGGCTTAGCTGCAGTCCAGTACTCGCCTAAGTAATAAAAATCCTACCGAGTGGAGAGCGAACCTCCCACTCGGGGGCTTAGCTGCAGTCCAGTACTCGCCTAAGTAATAAAAATCCTACTGAGTG
>NC_041393.1:438932615-438963145 GCF_002162155.2 Triticum dicoccoides | reverse complement strand
GAAATCCTACCGAGTGGAGAGTCTGCCTCCCACTCGGGGGCTTAGCTGCAGCCCAGTACTCGCCTAAGTAATAAAAATCCTACCGAGTGGAGACCGAACCTCCCACTCGGGGGCTTAGTTGCAGTCCAGTACTCGCCTAAGTAATAAAAATCCTACCGAGTGGAGAGCGAACCTCCCACTCGGAGGCTTAGCTACAGTCCAGTACTCGCCTAAGTAATAAAAATCCTACCGAGTGGAGAGCGAACCTCCCACTCGGAGGCTTAGCTGCAGTCCAATACTCTCCTGAGTAATAAAAATCCTACCGAGTGGAGAGCGAACCTCCCACTCGGAGGCTTAGCTGCAGTCCAGTACTCGCCTAAGTAATAAAAATCCTACCGAGTGGAGAGCGAACCTCCCACTCGGAGGCTTAGTTGCAGTCCAGTACTCGCCTAAGTAATAAAATCCTACCGAGTGAAGAGCGAACCTCCCACTAGGGGGCTTAGCTGCAGTCCAATACTTGCCTAAGTATGAAATTCATTCCGATCCGCAAGGACGACGAGGTGCAGGTCGACTGCTACCTTCTCCTTCGAAGCTACGACACAAATACAATGTGCGCTCTGCAAGGACGACGAGGTACAGGTCGACTGCTACCTTCTCCTTTGGAGCTATGACACAAATACAATGTGCGCTCCATCCCGACCCGCAAAGACGCAGGTCGACTGTAATCTGTCCTCCACCCCTACCTGCAAGAACAGTGTGGTACCGGTCGATTGGATTCTCTACCTGCAAGAGTGCGTCGCAAGCACTAAAATATATTCTGAGTGAAGAACAATGTTCGCTCGAAGGCAAATGCAAACATATTCAACGGCAAAGCCAAGTTCAGATAGCATCCTACGGGTCCAGAAGTGCTCAGGCATCAAGCCTGTTAAAGTTTATCGGTTACAAAACCACTCGGCATTCCGGGGCAAATTTAAGGCATCAAGCAAAGAAAGTTTTTTACTCCTCGGGTGGAGGACTGGAAGGCGCGACAAACTGGTCCAGGTCGATTCCATCTGCAATCCGAGTGGCAGCAGCGATGAAGGTCTCCATGAAAGATTGGAAGTCATGCTTCTTGGTATTGGCCACCTTGAGGGACGCGAGCTTTTCCTCTCGTGCATCCTTGTAGTGAACACGGACCAAAGACAGAGCGACATCAGCACCACACCTGGCGGAAGACTTCTTCCATTCTTGCACTCGACCTAGAACTTCATTCAGTCGAGTCATCAGAAACTCGAGGTCATTCTGAAGCGTCTCCCTTGGCCAAAGTGTCGTGTTGATTCGCGACGCCGCAACCTTCAGTCGAGCAAGATAGTCAACCACACCAGCGACACGAGACTCCAGTCGGAGCACGTTCATGGCAGTTTCATCCTTCACAGGAGAGTTGATGGGATCCAGGCCTGTCTCCACTCGACTCGTCTCTTCCTCGAAGTTTTGGCAGAATTCTGTAAACACAACTCAAAGATAAGCCAGCAGTTCTATGATAAGTCAGTGATTACAAGTCAGTCGGGAAGGAGAGATTACCCTCAAGCATGATGAATAGCTTCTTGGCGAGCCCTCCCAGATAAGCCTCCAGATCGTTCTTCTTCCCCACCAGTTCACTAGCCTTGTCACTCAGAGCAATCTTGTCATTCTTCAGACGGCTGACTTCCTTGTTGGTCGCATCAAGAGCAGCTTTCAGGTTGGCGTTCTCCTCTTCAAGTTTGCCGACTGAAGCCAGCTTCTCTTTCGCAAGCTTCGTTTTGTCCGAAGCCGCCTTCTATGCCTCGGCAAGTTCCTGGTCCTTCTTCTTTAGAGCATCCTTCGTTTTATCTACAAAATGACAATGAGATCAGAATCAAGAATGGGCAGAAGGATAAAAACAGTCGTCAAGTTCTCACCAATCATACCTTTTGCTTCGTCCTTTGCCTTCTGGAAGTTCTCCTGAACAAGCTTCAAGTCAAGGTCGAGCTGGATATGTTTGTTTTCCAATTCAGTATAGCGGGCGACAAGCTCGCAAGATTTCTGTGAAGAATCAGTCGACAGTTATCAAAGAGAGGTTGCTTCCAAGTAACTAAGAGAAAAACCGTAACATTTCTAAGACTATAGTCGAATCAAAATATTCAACAGTAGTCTCGGGGACTACACCCAGTGGGTGCACTCAACATGCCCCCACTAGTTTTATAGACTTGATCCGATCAGTCGATCGAAAGGAACAAAGAGATTGTGGTTCCAAAGCCATAGCTAAATGCCAGCAGTCAGTCATGGTATCATCACGATCTACCAAAAAAAGAAAGAGAGAGAAATTTCTTCAGACTACAGTCGACTACCAGCAGTCCACCGTAGTCTTGGGGACTACACCCAGTGGGTGCACTCAGCGTGCCCCCACCGGTTCCAAGGTTCCATTCGACATGGTCCGACCAGACCGACTGAAGAACTTGGAATGAGGAAATTCAAAATACAAAGACTACGGTCGACTGCCAGCAGTCGACCATAGTCTCGGGGACTACACCCAGTGGGTGCACTCAGCGTGCCCCCACCAGTCCCAAAAACCAATCGACGCACCCAGTGGGTGTACAGATTCAAAGATCTTCGGAAAGAAAGCCTTCAGATAGCATATCCTAACAGAACAGGAGGTGACCAGCTAACCTGGACATTGCTCTGAAGGGCTGAGCTCGCATCATAAGCCGCTTGGCTAGCTTCCCGGATCGCCTTCACCTGCTCCATCATAATCCCCACCTGGCGTATAGCCTCCTTAGCAGCACCCGCTTGGTCCTCTGGGACGTGGTGTGTGGCGAAAAGGGAGGGCAGATCAGTAGTCGACGACGAAGGCCGGGGACTCGACGGCCAGGAGATCTAAGGTCACTCTGTGCACAAACGGTCGGTCATTAAGTAGCTTTTATGGTCATCATAACACTTTATGTATAGCGTTACCAGTAACGCCCAACCTTAATGTATCTTAAACCCTGCATAACTGAGGGCCGGAGGGGTCTGGCGGACTCTATATAAGCCACACCCTCTCCTCAGTGTAAAGGGTTCGCACCCCTGTAACTCATACGCATATAATCCAGTCGACCACCTCCGAGCTCCGAGACATAGGGCTGTTACTTCCTCCGAGAAGGGCCTGAACTCGTAAATCTCTTGCGTATACAACTACTCCATAGCTAGGATCTTGCCTCTCCATTAGTACCCCCCCCCCCTACACTACTGTCAGACTTAGAACCACGACACATGGTGTTTCAAACCGGGAAGCTCAGTGGTCACCTCCTGAAGAGCCGCCTCCGCCTTTTCAGCCCGTTGTGTCAAGGCAGTTTTCTATTCAGCCCAGGCGTTTCTTTCAACCTCAAAACTGGTCTTCAGTTTTTCCGCAGCCAAGCTAAATTGGAATTTTGAGTCTGCTTTCCGGATCTCATATTCTTGGTGCTCTAGCCGGGTTTTCACGTCAGTCAATTGCAATTGAAGTTGAGCAGTAGTGTCTTGTACATACACCGGTTCAAAATCATGTTCATATTTAGGTTACGGAAATGAAGTCCCAAGCTTTTTGCAAGCAACAACACTTGGCACTTGGGGGCTAATGCCTACCAAAAAAATTATTCATACAATGGCTTATGTGAATAAGTCCCAAGCACTTTGCAAGCAAGAGTACTTGGCACTTGGGGGCTAATGGATATTTCTTGTGTCTTCTTACTACTTTATGATGACCCGTTTGTGCCGCAAACGATCACAGCCAGCTCATGGGGGCTACACAAGAAACCTTTGATTTATAAACAATGATGAACAGGACCGACTCATTCATGCTGATTAAACCGGCCCTTGGGTGCTATAGATGCAGCGTTAATCATTAAAGACCTGCTTTAACTCGGATGGTGTAAGCCGGATTTTGAAAGATTCTACCAATGGTACTATTTATACTCATGGTTATTCTAAGTCTATAGCATATTCAATCCTATCATACACAATAGACTTGGGGGCTAACGGGATATGCATAACTCATTAAAGGAGGAGTTCATACCTCATATTTTTTATGCATCTGCTTCACCATGTCAACTTCAAGATCGCGGCTGGTGTGCACCTAATTGAGATAACCAGAGAATACTTCACAAATGCTCAGTTGAGAGTAGTTGGCAACGTCAAATCTCACTTTTTGTTTCTCAATATATTCCTCCTTGGCGGAGTGTTTGGCCAAGACAGTAGGTCTTACCGGCTCTCTAAAGCCGGTGCTAGTAATCATCACACCATCGGCATGTGTTTCAGCCGGTTTAATTGGGCTTGATGATTCAGTATTCAAAGGATTGTTGTTTGTTTGGTCAATGGAAGGGTCAGGAATTTCTGGTGGAACGTCATGAATAGGTTCTTCCGGTTGAGGTACGGAGGTGTCAGATGTTGGAATTTGTTGTTCTGGTTCATGGACTTTGGGGTCTTCAGCCGGCTTGGTCACCTTTGCCTTCTTGCTAGTTTTTTCTTTTCCACTGCATGAGTTATGAGAAGTCAGTACAAAGATAAGAACCTGAGGAGGAAGCAAATAATAAGTAGTTGTTATTACCCAGAAGCAGTTTTAAAAGTCGGCAGCTGGGACTGTGACGAGTCACCGGAGGAGGAGCGAGAAGTCTCATGATAATTTGAATCGGAAGAATTAAGTGGCTGGCGAATGAGACCCGCCAAAGAATAAAAAGAGTTTAAATTTGGGATGACCTCATTTCGACGTTTCCTTGGAGTTGGAGTATTTGGTAAACCGAAAGATAATTCTTCACCTCCGCTGGTCCGAGTCTATTGCCGGCTTTCGTGCTGCTGTTGCTTCAAAATAAAGTGAGGATCCAGATGAGCTAAGGGGTGTGAAAAGCTTACTTTCTGGGTTACTCTTCAAATTTTCTGTCCTGGCAAAGGCTCGGAGTCAGAGGAAATGATAGTCACCTCTTCCTCGACTGCTTGACTGGGCCCCGTGTCATCCTTATGATAATCAATGTCAATAAGATAGTTGAAAAAGGAGACAAGGGAATCAAGAGCTACCTCCGACTCGGAGTTGTCGTCCAATTCAAACAGCTCGGAAGTACTTGATTTCTTCTTATTCTTCTTGGCGGTTTTCTTGGTGGCTTTCTTGGCAGTCCTGGCCTTTTTGGCAGCTTCATGGACATATTTCTTTTTCCAAAAATCAGATTTAGCCTATGAAAGTCATCAAAGTGGAGTTAGTAGAATATTGGAGTGGTGAAGGTAAAGGTAAGTAATTTAAAGACTCACATCTGGTGGCGGGTTAAGTTTGCAGAAAGGGTTCAGACCCACTTTGTTGCAGTCTTCCAGATCTTCATTCAGAAGGGTCTTTGTCATTTCATTGATTGTCTCATCAGTTAAACGCACGGAGCTGTGGCGTAGTGGATCCTTTATACCACCCGTGTAAGTACACATTAAGCCGGATCGGCGACTCAACGGTATGATTCACCAAGAAACCCAGCACCGAACCAAGTCAATGCCAGTTAGCCCATTTCGCAGCAGATCCTTGACCTTTGCAATGGTGGGGACCACTTTTGCACGTTCAGCAGGGGTAAGCTTCTCAGGAAGACGATGTTTTGGGTCAATACACTGGGCATGATAGCCTGGCAGTGGATTCTCGTCAGCCGGAGATGTATCTTTGCAATAAAACCATGTCTGGTTCCAATCTTTGGGGTGACTCTGCAAGCAAGCATAGGGGAAGATAGCATCTCTTCTTCGTTGAATTGAGATTCCACCAAGTTCCAAGCTGGGTCCATTCGTAAACTCGTTTTGGTGGTTCAAATAAAAATATTCCCTAAACAGTTCAACACTGGGCTCCTCTTGAAGGTATACTTCGCAGAAAACTTGAAAGTTGCAGATGTTTGACACGGAATTGGGTCGGTCTTGAGGATGAAGCTGAAAGAAGTGCAGAACATCTCAGAAAAATTTAGAACTGGGCGGTGAGAAGCCCCAATTCATGTGATCAGTAAAAACAATGACCTCATCATCCTTTGGCTTAGGTCTTTCTTCTTCTGGATTGGGGGCGCGATAATGCATGACATTTTTTGCTGGTAAATAGCCGGTTTTGAAAAAGTCTTTGAGCGTGTTTTTAGTGACAATGGAGGGAACCCAATTACATGAAGTGATTGTCCTCGGCGGATTGTGAAGAAAGAAGCCTACAAGAAAGAACAATTTTGCCGGTTTAAGTTGATTCATTAAGCCGGAAGTAAAATGCTACAATATATATTCAGAGTGGTGGCTTAAAAGGGGCCTAATTATATATGGCTAGTGATAACCAGTGATGTAAGCCGCCATGACCAGATTGATATTTATCAAGAGTGAAATCAGCTAAGTGTTGAATAAACATGTTTTACAGACTGGAGCAGGTGATTTGGATCTAGCGTTGTGTGAAAAAAGAAAATAAATCAAAACCTAAATATCGCAGCAGCAGAGGAACTAGCACATGGGCAAGATTTCTGCATCTAAAGGGTATGTTCAGTGATTAAGACGAAGGATAGAAACATGTTCTACATATTTTAAGGCCATTTTTCGATCAAAGCAAGGATTAAACAGAAACGTGACAAAGAACGATGATGAACTCATAAGAACTGCAGAAACCCTAATGGAGATCTATGGTGGAGAAGATAAGGTGCTTACTAGATCCAATGAGCAATGAAGAGGTGTTGTAGTTTCTCTGGTCCCGTTCAGGTCGATGCAGCGGCCAACGTCAAGGAAGACGATGAGCTTCCCGGCGGCGGCAGTGCCCAGAAGAGCAGATGCGTCACGGAGAGAGGTGGAAGACGAGAAGGAAAAGAGGGGGAAAATGAAAGAAGGGCTGCTAGACCTATTTATAAGGAGAAGGGTAACAGGTGGGCACGAAAAACAAGGACGCCAAAGAATGATTATCTAGCTGTTCGGACACCTTGATTTTCGGGATAACTATTAAAGATAAGGATCTATTAAGATATATTGGGTATTGTGTGATATTAATGACAGGTGACGTCACGGCGGGTTACCACAATCGCAGGAGATGACATCATGGCGGGTTATAGATCTCGCGATAATAAAGAAGGAAGGATTTTTCTAAGTGTTGAAGTTTGACATGAACGAGTTCAAATCAATCTGGGCCTAATGTTGGGGATATGACTATTGGGTATGACCCGCCCAGGAGGGGCCGGGTTATACCTACGGCGGTTCATCCATACAAAGCCCGTGAGGATGTCGAATATTGCGGTTCATGCAAGGGCCTAAAGCCCAAGGGCGACTTAGGGCCCATAGGGGTAAACCGCCATATGTGTATGACTTATATTGTAAGGCAAGTATATGTAGTCACGGAGCTGGACACGTTGTCTATGAGCCGGCCGGGACTCCGTGAGCCGCTGGGCGTCAATCTGTGTATATAAAGGGACGACACGGCGGCAGTTCAGGGCAAGAAACAAGAGATCGAAAGCTAGGTCAAGCGTATTCGCTCCCTGGTAATCGAGACATAAGCAATACCACCTCAAGCTGGATTAGGCCTTTACCTTCACCGCAAGGGGCCGAACCAGTATAAACTCTCTATGTCCTTTGTCCTGTTTAACCCCTTTAAGCTAACCTAGTTGCGATGGCTCCACGACTAAGTCCTCACACTAGGACATCTGCCGTGACAATTCCACGACAGTCGGCGAGGACGCGGCGCTGCAAGAAGAAGGGTCACCAACGAGAAGGTTGGGCTGCCAGTAAGCAGCAGTGAAGGTTTGAACTTGGAAAGCAAGGAGGAACAGTGGAAATGTGGCTTTTGGTGGGAGGGAGGGGGCGGGGAGATAGATATTTCCGCGGTGGCAGAAAAATTTTGCTCGGTGCCATGAGAAACTGGCGCGCAACTGTGGTTCAAGCGGGGGCGATGGACTGTAGATGACGAAGCTTCCTGCGTATGCCAGACAATACGGTGCGCCAAGATATCTTATATCGCATCCCACATGATTCTTTCTAGTAAATTGTTTGTGGTATACCTGATTTTTTCATTATGTTTTGAAAAACAAAATGGTGTTATGGAGGGAAATGATGGTGAGGTGTATGCTAGAACATTTATGTACAGTGAACATGCAACTACATGAGTGTCGTGTTTAAATTTGGAATTAATCTTGGTTCATTTGGCATTTTTATGCATTAATTGAGTTTCTAGGCATTTAATGTGCATAATTCAAATTTGAACTACAAGCACATGCTCCAGTGCACCAAAGTTTATTGAAAAATCACATGTGTGTCTTTGGATGAATTTATAGGTCCCATGCAAGAAATGGTAATGAAATTCAAACATCTAGGCGTCGTGACTCGACCGTGAACATTGAGAAACTTGTTTTTAAATTCCTGGAAATTCAAAACTAGCCTAAAAATCATGAAACTTGGCATGGTGTCATTTCATGGCACCAACATGTTGTGGTAAAAAAATTGGCCACATTTGGACAAGTTTTTGGGTTTTAGCTTCTTGCAAACTGGAGCTTCCTCTCGAGAAGACTCGTGGTTCCCGAGGGGAGACGTGTCACCTTTGTGTGCGAAATGATATACGCTGCCTCCCCCTTGATTTTTTATAGAGGCAACATAGAACTATATGAGTATCGTGCTAAACTTTGGAATTATTCCAGGCTCATTTGGACTTTCTTATACATTAATTGAATTCCTGGTCATTTAATGTGCTTAATTCAAATTTGAACTACAAGCACATGCTCTAGTGCACCACAGTTGGTTAAAAAATCACATGTGTGTCCTTGGGTGAATTTCTAGGTCCCATGCAAGAAACCGGAATGAAATTCAAACATCTAGGCGTCGTGGTTCGGCCGAAAAGACTGAGAAACTTGGTTTTTAATTCATGTAAATCCAAAACACGGCTAAAAATCATGAAACTTGGCATGGTGTCATGACATGGCACCAACATGTTGTGGTACATTTTTTTGCCGAATTGGGACAAGCTTTGGTACAAACTTCTTGCAAACCAGAGCTTCTCTCAAGAAGGCCCGTGGTTCCGAGAGGGAACATGTCACCTCCGTGTGTGAAACGACATACGTACACTGCCTTCTCCTGCCTTAATTTTTTTACACGGGCATATTAGACCAAATAGAAGTATCGTGCTAATTTTTGGAATTATTCTGGGTTCGTTTGGCCTTTTTTATACATTAAATGAATTTCTGGAAATTTAATGTGCATAATTCAAATTTGAACTACAAGCACATGCTCCAGTGCACCAAAGTTGGTTGAAAAATCGCATGTGTGTCCTTGGGTGAATTTCTAGGCCCCATGCAAGAAATGGGAATGAAATTCAAACATATGGGCGTCGTTGCTCGGCCAGAAAGATAGAGAAACTTGGTTTTTTAATTCCTGTAAATCCAAAACACGCCTGAAAATCATGAAACTTGGCATGGTGTCATGACATGGCACCAACATGTTGTGGTAAATTTTTTGGCTGAATTGGGACAAGCTTTGGTATAAGCTTCTTGCAAACCGGAGCTTATCTCAAGAAGGCTCGTGGTTCCGAGAGGGCACGTGTCACCTCCGTGTGCGAAACGACATACACTGCCTTCTTCCGCCTTAATTTTTTTACACGGGTAGATTAGACCAAATAGAAGTATTGTGCTAAATTTTGGAATTATTTTGGGTTCATTTGGCCTTTTTTATACATTAATTAAATTTCTGGGCATTTAATATGCATAATTCAAATTTGAACTACAAGCACATGCTTCAGTGCACCAAAGTTGGTTGAAAAATCACATGTGTGTCATTGGGTGAATTTCTAGGTCCCATGCAAGAAATGGGAATGAAATTCAAACATTTGGGCGTCGTGCCTCGACTAGAAATATTGAGAAACTTGGTTTTTTAATTCCTGTAAATCCAAAACACGCGTGAAAATCATGAAACTTGGCATGGTGTCATAACATGGCACCAACATGTTGTGGTAATTTTCTATCCGATTTGCGAAGGCACACACATTAACAATCAACAAAGTCATTTTGGAACAAGTGTTTTCACGTTACAAATCGGAAACACAAGAATTATTGAAACCATGGGCATTCTACTTACCAATTATGTGCCGCCATGCGTCCCCTTTTTTTATTGGCTAGGAGGTGTCATGCGGGTAGCTATTTGAGTACGGGAGGCGTGCGATCAGACCCCTATTCGTGCTCATCGGGAGAAGAGCCCTTTGACCTCTATCCGCCGCGCACCTCCCTCCCAACGTCTCCATTAAGGGCGCCCGAGCCCCTATTTCACGGCGTGGCTATGTCTCACTGGACTGAGATTTAAGAGAGAACAAAGAAAATCTGAAAAGAAAGTTTTGCACGGATCTTGATGTAAGATCCGACGGACCTATATAGCATCGAATGCGACTTATAGCAAGACTGATGAATATAAGGACGATGACAGTGCATAATAATTGTCTTACATATTTAGGAACATAATTTAAAAAATCACATGTGGCAACGCCCGAAATACACAAGGGCAAAAGAAGGAAGACAACGATCTGACTCGCTGGTCTCTACTTTCTTGATGCGTTGCTGCAGGATGCAGGAACTAATCTCCGCGACGAGCGGCGATGAGCTCTTTCTTGTCCTCAAGATGCTGCTTGAGAGCAACCACGGATTCCTCCACCAGCCTTCTGCGCTTGATGCGCAACATGGCATTCTCGTCCATAAGTTTGTCGACGATGATGATGGTCCTCTTCAACAAGGCAGTGGTCTCCTCCTGCTGCTCCGCACTTCCGACAATCTTCGCCCTCAGTAGGTCGCGCTCGGCCCGGAGCTTCGCATTGCTCTCATTTAGTTGTCGGATGACGCCGGTAGCCTGTTCAAGTGAGGCTTTCATGTTGTCCTGCACCCTCGCCCAGTCGGAGATCTGATCCATCTGGCTTTCATGATCGCATGCATGCACCTGTAAGAGTCCTCGCCTACCCGTGAGACATTTTCCCAGGCTGCCGCGGCGTAGGAGGACATATCTGTTGCATTCGCAATGAAGTGGGACATCTCTTCTGCTTCCGCAGCGCGGCCAGACCAGTCTGCTGCATCAACGGCGCGGCGGGACCTCCGTGCTGCTTCGACGGCACGGTGGGACCTCTGTGCTGCTACGGCCGCGTGGCGGGACATGTCGGCTGCTTTCGCGGCGAGGCAGGACATCTCTCATGCTTCCGCTTCCATGCTTGCCTCTCCCTGGTGGCAATCTCTCGACCCAGAACCGACGCTAGCGATGGCAGACGCAAGGGAACGATGATGAATGACTTGTTTGTTTTTGTTGATGAGGAGTTGAGGAGGAATGTGCAGTCATCTTGGAGTAGTAGTATTTATAACCAAGTACTAATACGCTCCTAAGTGGGAAATCGTTTAGGTTTTGATCGGTGTGAACAGGTTTGCAATTAAATATAGCGTGGTAGTAATTTGGAATGTGACGGGACATAGGTTCAAAATTTATTGATGGTTCTAAGTGCGGCACTATTGCTGAAAGGCGTAATGTGGGCATGCTTCCTCGGCCGCGTATGTGGCATTTGAACCATAGGGTGCACACAATAGGCAATGTTAGCACACATCTTGTTCCATCAACTGTGCGCATTCGTTATTACCATCACGCACACTTCTTTTAATTAGAATGTGTGCCCATCTAGCGCACACACGTTGATCTGTCTAACTGTTTCTATTTGTTGTGGCTAATCGCAAACAATTCATCCGTGTGAAGTGTATGCCATCAATCGCAGACACTTTGATCTGGCTGACTATAAGTGCATCTAGTGCCCCTTAGTGATTTTGGTGTATTGAAGACTTATAGATTAAGGGACTGATGTGTTTGTGAGCGTACACAGGTACTATAAGTCTATGAGGAGTATGATATTTACATTGAAAGTCGACCCCTAAAAATGAATGTCTTCAGCTGAAGACTTTGGTTTTCTTGAAGACTTTGAAAGTGAGGAAATTGGTATTCATGCGAGGATTATGAAGCATGAAGACTTTTTTTTGTAGTGTCATTTTCTCTTTCTTGAGTCATATGAAACACCGTACTGCTAAAGGGGTCGAGGTAAAACTAAGGAAAAGTTTCCAAGTGATGCTCATCTCAAAATCCTACACCTACCCAATCCTTTCGAGTGAGGCCATTGGAAATCTCATACAGTTCAGTCAATTTCTTCAGTGACAGAGATGAAGATATTCTGTTCTTTGAGAAATTTGTTCTGACTGAGGAGTTAGGAATTTTCCAGTGTAGATTGCCTACAAGTGAGGAACATGATAGCCCTGAGGAATTTGATACTCAAATATCCAACCGTTGTTGTGCTACGTGAAACAATCAAAAATTATAGATACGACAGAGACGTATCAGCATCCCCAAGCTTAATTCCTGCTCGTCCTCGAGTAGGTAAATGATAAAAAAGATAATTTTTGATGTGGAATGCTACCTGGCATAAACTTGATCATATGTCTAATCATGGCATGAATATTAAGACACGAGTGATTCAAAGCAATAGTCTATAATTTGACATAAAGACATCAATACTCAGGCATCCCAATAAACAATCATGTCTTTCAAAATATCAACGCTAAAGAAAGCTATCCCTACAAAGTCATATAATCTTGTCATGCTCTGTCTTCTTAACACAAAGTATTTATCATGCACAACCCCGATGACAAGCCGAGCAATTGGTTCATACTTTTTAACGCGCTTCAGCTTTTTCAACCCTCACGCAATACATGAGCGCAAGCCATGGATATAGCACTACAGGTGGAATAGAGTATGATGATAGGGGTAAATATAGAGAAGACAAAAAAGTAAGAAAGTCTCACATTGATGCGGCTAACCAACGGGCTATGGAGATGCCCATCAATTGATATCAACGTGAGGAGTAGGGATTGCCATGCAACGAATGCACTAAGAGCTATAAGTGTATGAAAGCTCAATATGAAACTAAGTGGGTGTGCATCAAACTCTACAATGAAAAATTACCACTAGTATATGAAAATGACAACATAGGAGACTCTCCATATGAAAAACGTGGTGCTACTTTGAAGCACAAGCGTGGAACTAGCATGCCCCTTCTCTCTTTATTTCTTTTATTTCTTTTTATTTTTTTCTTTCTTTTTTCTTTTTTTTATTTTTTTATTTCTTTTTCTTTTTTTTCTTTCTTTTCTTTCTTGCTTTCTTCCTTTTTTTTCTTTTTCTTTCCTTTTCTTTTTTTTCTTTTTTTCTCTCATTGTCTAGAGTCTCATCCCGACTTGTGGGGGAATCATAGTCTCCATCATCCTTTCCTCACTGGGGCAATGCTCTAAAAATGAATAATGATGATCATCACACTTCTATTTACTTATAACTCAAAAGAAATAAAAATTACAACTCAATACCTATGACAAAGTATGACTATATGAATGCCTCTCGCAATGTACCAGGATGTGCAATGATCTAGTGTAACATGTATGAAAAATGATGAACGGTGGCTGCGCCACAACTACTATGTCACCTATATGATCATGCAAAGCAATATGACAATGAATGCTCAAGTCATCAAACGGAAGCGGTGGAAGTTGTATGGCAATATATCTCGGAATGGCCATGGAAAAGCCATAATAGGTAGGTATGGGGGTTGTTTTGAGGAAGATATAATAAGGCTTATGTGTGATAGAGCGTATCATATCACGGGGTTTGGATGCATCGGTGAGGTTTGCACCGACTCTCGATATAAGAAAGGGCAATGCACCGTACCGTAGAGGCTAGCAAATTGCGAAAAGGTAAGAGTGCATATAATCCATGGACTCACATTAGTCATAAAGAACTGATATTCTTATTGCAAAATTTTATTAGCCCTCGAAGCAAAGTACTACTACGCATGCCCCTAGGGGGATAGATTGGTAGGAAAAGACCAGCGCTCGTCCCCGACCGCCACTCATAAGGAAGACAATCAATAATAAAGCATGCACCAACTTTCATAGCATAACGAGAGACTATACGTGCATGCTTCGGGAATCACAAACCTTAACACCAATATTCTTACTAACCACAACCGTTTACTAGTACATCCCACATATTCCATCTCTATATCGCAAAACTATTGCAAGGAATCAAACATATTATATTTAGTGATCCATAAGTTTTATGTAGAATTTCGTGACTAACCATGCAATTAACCAATTCATGTTGACTCTCTAAATAGATATAAGTGAAGCATGAGAGTTTAATTCTTTCTACAAAATATAATGCTCTAACAAATATAAGCGAAGCAAAAGATCATTCTTACGAACATCGGTTTTCTATACGAAGAGAAAAAGGCAATCAAAACTTCAATGATATAAGTGAAACACGTGAAGCATTCTATAAATCCATACTCAAAAGATTTAAGTGAAATGCAATGATAATTCTATAAATCAACCATGGACTATCTCATACCAGCATGGTGCATAAAAGAGAAGTGAAAAATAAACAGATGCTCCAAGATTTACACATATCACATGAACAAAACAAAAACAAAACATACCGATACTTGTTGAAGAAAGATGGGATGCCTTTCGGGGCATCCCCAAGCTTAGACGTTTGAGTCTCCTTGAATATTTACTTGGGGTGCCTTGGGCATCCCCAAGCTTGAGCTCTTGCCTCTCCTCCTTCTCCTCATATCGAGACCTCCTCGATCTTTGATCACTTCATATACACAAAACTCAACAGAAAGCTCGGTAAGATCCGTTAGTATAATAAAGCAAATCACTACTCTAAGTACTGTTGCAAACCAATTCATATTTTGTTTTTGCATTGTAGCTACTGTAATATAACTTTTGCATGGCTTATACCATCGATAGAATCGATAGTTTCATCAAAACAAGCAACATAATGCATCAAAAAGCATCTATCTTAAACAAGACAGTCTGTAGTAATCTGAACACTACCATACTTCTGTAACTCCAAAAATTCTAAAAAATCAGGACAACGTAAACAATTTGTATAGCAAGACTATGCAAAAAGTTTCAAAAATGTTTGACATTCCAGTAAAAAAATTGAAAATTCACGCGCTACAGCCAAAGTTTTTGTTTTTGCACCACACATACCAACAAGCAATCTAATCATCCTAAAGGCAAATCTTGGCACATTATTTTTATAATACAATGGATTTTTACAAGGGGATACTTATTTTTGTGAGAATCTTCATGAAAAATTCTACATTGTTTCCATGAGCATGAACACAAGTCCTCAAGGTCGACCCTCATTTCCGCAATGCATCACCTTTCAATCCCTTCTCTTTTTGAAAAAATTTTAAGTACCCCTCTATATTTTTTTTGTTTTTAAACTTTATAAAAACACTCAACAGACTCTCTAAAACTTCCGGGTTGTCTCCCTGACAGCGCTTTCTTTAAAACCATTAAGCTAGGCATAAAGTGCTCAAGTAATGAATCCACCCGGATCCCAAGGTATATCAAAGCCAATTTTAATTAGCAATGATTTGGCATTTAGTAGTGAGCACAAAGCAAAATATATCATGAATGACGAAGTCTAACTCTCTTCCTATGCATCGGCATGTCATACAAGAACAATTCATGCACATCAAGTAAAGGCCAATGCATAGTATAAGCAGTTTCTTGCAATTTTGTTGTGTTGGAAACATAGAGAGGCGGAGATGTAGTTCCTCTCTCATAATAATTGCAAGTATGAGCAGCAAGCACAAGCATATTATATTCATCAAAATCATCATGTGCAACGGTAAAAGGCAACCCATCAATATAATCCTTAATAAGAGCAAACTTCTTCGGTATAGTGTAGTTTGGAGAATTCAAAAAGATAATAGGACTATCATGCATGGGTGCAATAGCAACAATTTCATTCTTAACATAAGGAACTATAGCAAGTTCATCTCCCTAAGCATAATTCATATTGGCATCTTGTCCACAAGCATAGCAAGCATCATCAAAAAGGGATATTTCAAACGAACCAACCAGATCATATCAATTGTCATAGCATCCATCCTTCGGCAAGAATGAAGGGACATTAAACAATGTATGAGTTGAAGAGTTACTCTTATTAGAAGGTGGGCATGGGTGATCAATCCGATCTTCCTCCTTTTTTTCTTCGCTCTCCTCCTCATCTTTTTCATCCAATGAGCTCACAATTTCATCAATTCCTTCTTCCATAGACTCCTGCAAAATATTAGTCTCTTCTTGGACAGCGAAGACTTTCTCAATAAACGCATCAATATCGAAATTGTATTTATAATTATCATAGCAATATTTTAAGGATGGCAAAAAAATTAGGTCTATAAACATCATCATCAAAAGCTTCATACTTTAAAAACAAAGATTCAATTTCATAAGCACCCTTAAAAACACAAATTCTTCTATTCGTTCCACATCATAATAATCATATATACCATTGGCATAAGAAGCCAAGGTTTCATTATCATTAAATTTGCATGAAAAGGGAAGGTGTGGAGCATTCATCCTAGAGCAACAAGTAAAATCATATCTCAAGCATAAATCCCGAGCATACCAATGCAACACATAAATTTGATCCCATAAAAGTTTCCCTTTTTGTGTCAACCTATAATCCCTAAAGTATTCACGTTGATCCAACGTTAATCCCATTATCAAGTTGAATGGGGTTTTCTCAGGATTATCAAAATAGTGCATAATATTTTTCACATAACGAGCATCGAGGGTTTTAGGAGGTTCCTCATCTCCATGAGTAGCAAGTACCACTAATTATTTTGGTGTTTCATGTTCCATATCCATAACTAAAGATAGAGAACAACTTGGAACAAGAAATAAAAACTACTTAGTGATAAAGCAAACAAGCACACACAAGAATATTCACCACACGCTATTGCTCCCCGGCAACGGTGCCAGAAAAATGTCTTGATAACCCACAAGTATAGGGGATCATTTGTAGCCTTCTTCAATAAATAAGAGTGTCGAAACCACCGAGGAGCTAAAGGTAGAACAAATATTCCCTCAAGTTCAATCGACAACCGATACAACTCTACACACACTTGATGTTTGCTTTACCTAAAACAAGTATGAAACTATTTTGCAAGAATAAAACTACGAGTATTTTGCGAGAATAAAACTATGAATAAAATGCAAGGTAATAAAAGTGGATAGCTTTTGTCAACAACAAAGCGATTTGTCCCTAGGCAATCGATAACAAGTAGCGGTAATCATTCTTGTAATTCTATATGAGGGAGAGGCATGAGCTAACATACTTTCTCTACTTGGATCATATGCACTTATGATTGAACTCTAGCAAGCACCCGCAACTCCTAAAAATCATTAAGGTCATGTGAAAGGATCGAGATGGACCTAGAGGGGGGTGAATAGGTACAATTACAAATTTTAATTATTACTTGGCAATTTTTAGGCAATAATGCGGAATATGAAGATGAGCCTAACAATTGCACGTGAGCACAAAGTACTAAGCAAATAACACAAGCACGTAAGTAGGCAAGCACAATATAATGTACGCAAGTGTAAAGAGACAAGTAACCACAAGTAGAGAGTTAAGGTTAGGAATAACCGCAACTCTGGGAGACGAGGATGTAAGCCGATGTTCACTTCCTTGGAGGGAAGCTAGTCACTGTTAGAGGGATGGATGTTACCATGAAGGCACACCAACGCCACGAAGGCTCACCCTATTCTCCCTTTGAGACAACACCACGGAGGCGTTTCTCAACCACTAGTGGTAGACCTTGGGGTGGTCTCCAAACCCTCACAAACTTTTCCGAGGGTAATCACAAAGTTCGATTCCTCTCCGGATGACTCCTACCGCCTAGGAGTCTCCAACCTCCAAGAGTAACAAGAACGATGAGGAAATGCTCAAAACTTGCTCAAGTCACGAATTCCTTTGGTGCAAAGAAGGGGAAGAAGTGGATCTATCACTTGATTGGAGAACTTCTCTCAAAATGCTCCTAGAACACTTGGAATCTAGGATTTAGTGTGGATGAATGAGAGAGAGAGAGAGTGAGGAGTGTTCTTGTGAGGCTCAAAGTGAATGGTCAACCCTATCCCGTGGAAGGGAAGGGTGTATATATAGGTGGTGGGAAAAATTGGACGTTTGGGGTACAGGATGGCCGGACGTCCGGAGAACGTCGGACGTCCGGAGGCCCAAATGGGTCCGGACGTCCGACAGTCATCGAACGATCGGCCGCTGTGAAAAGTGCGACCCACAATCCAGTGTACAGGATATGGACGTCCGAGCGGGGCTGGACATCCGTAGGAATGCTTCTGATGTGAAAGTGTCGAACGTCCGGAGGGTTTCGGACATCCGTAAAAATGTTTCTGTTGTGGAAGTGTCAGACGTCCAGAAGTGTCCGGATGTCCGCGCAATCAGGAAGGACCGGACGTCCGTAGGACACCGGACGTCCGAAGGCAAGCTATATAGATAGCAACTTTTGAGCAAGTTTTGCACAGATCCATCGATCCCCTCTTAATAGTGCGGGATCCCTATACTCAAGAACAAACCATAAATGAAGTCAACATCTTGTATCTCCATTCTTGAGTTATATGCTTTTGTCCCTAGTCATGATCCATGCACACGGTCTTTGGAACATAATCCTGAGATATACTTGATAAACATGATTAGTCCCGAGCATATGTGTTGTCATCAACACCAAAATATGATTAAGGGCATGATTACACTTTCAATCTCCCCCTTTTTGGTAGTTGATGACAACTCATATGCATACTCATAATAGTAATCGGAAGTATTTGTTGTGGGGCTCAATAACCATAATAAGAATGAGTAGCGAGCGAGCTCCCCCTCAAAGTGATACCACAGATACTACTAAAACAAAAATGATGAGGGCTCCCCCTCAAACTGATGCCACGATAATCAAGAGTTACACTTCATATAGATTCACCAAATCTCAAATTCAACAAACTCATAACATAGTTCAACAACTCATAACATAGTTCAACAACTCATAACATAGTTCAACAAACTACTCATATCATAGGTTCGATTACATAATGAGCTAGAGTAACATGCATATGGAGCCTACTCCCCCTTTGGCATCAAGTATCCAAAGAAAAGAACTAGGAGGAATGACATAACAGTATTAAAGATCATCCTCATCATCATCATCATGAACACCACTGCCACCAGCCTCGTCGAAGAAATCAGCCCACTCAGGACCGGAGGGAAAACCAAAATCAGAAGGGGGATCTACAGGAAGACGCTCATCATCACTCACATCATATACGCCTGAGTCTCTCAGACGAGCTTTCAGAGCGTTCTTGGAAGTGACCATGCGAGTGACCACATTGTGGTGTTGGGAGCAATGGTAGGTGAACATCTTCATCATGGCTGAATGAGCCTTCCCAAGAAAACGAGCAATGTGCCCAAAGGGGGCATCACTGGAAGGAGGATGGGTAGCATGAGAAGGAAAACTAGCGGCGGTGCGACTAGCAGTAGCGGGAGGAGGAGGAACATGGTCAGCCGCCATGTGAGGTGGGATGACCCATCTCTCATGTATATGAGTGCGTGCAATGGGAAAGGGAGCTACACTCTCGATAAATGCCTGAATAAACGGTGCATGAGGAAAAGCCCGCTTGTGCTGGAAGCTAGCAAGGCGGATCTCATGCCATAGAAAGTGTGGAACATTTATCTTCCCTTTAGGAGATGTGAAGAGGCGATGCATGAGATCAATGCAGTAGCTGCTGCAGGAGCCCTTGTCACCCATCTTGGGATAAATGGTGCGGATGACACACTGATAAATGTTGTTGAATGGAAAACGCCAAATGGAGACTTGATTTAGACCCTTTTGTTTTTTAGTGTTAGACAAATATGATATGGGTCTAAGGAGATCCGCACAGACCGCAATGCCTTTGGGCTTATGGTTGGGGTCATCCTTGTGGATTTTGAACCCAGTGTCGGGAAATCCAAGTGCAGTGACAAACTGAGCATAAGATGCTGTGAGTGCAGTGTCGGAGGTCATCCATGCGATAGTGTTATCAGGAGCAAAGTAACATGTGGCATAAAACTGATGGATGGCAGCGTGGTTAAAATCGTGTTGAAAGGCGAATGCAGCAGCTAGATTTGACGACTCAATGAGCTCAATGGCTCCCGGATATTTCTCTGGATGAGTGCGGATGTGCTCAAGATCAATGCAAACATGAAGTGACAAGCCTTTAGGGATGACAATCGTGGTGAAGATGTCGGCTTGGACATTTGTGCGAAAGCGACTATCCTGAGAATCCCTAACAACAGTAAATTGATCTACATCACGACGCAATTTAAGATATGAAGATTTGGGGACCTCATTGAAACGCTTAACATGACGGCCTAGTGACAGTGGAGGTTCAATGGAGATGTGACGGGCATCACCGTGGGGTTGCACCGGAGGAGGAGGAGGTTGAAAGGTTGGACGACGAGTGTCGGGCTTGGGGGTAGCGACGCGGACGCAAATCATCGGGGACGGATCCACCTCTTCAAGCTCATCCTCAAAATCTGACCCCTCCGAAGAGGAATCACTGGACGAGCTGGGAGGACGAGCGGCATGTTACCGAGGGCGATCTTCCCCCTGGGAGTCGTCGGAGCCACCACGACGAGACGGACGAGCCGGCCCTCCGGCGACTTGCTTGCGAGCGGAGTGCTTGGACCGAGGCATCGTGACCTAGGGGAGAAGGAAAGCACATGTCAACACCCCTCCATAGGTCAGGGTGAATGCATGAGGAGGGGGGAGGGAAGGTTGTGCCCTACCTTGAGAGGAAGAGCACGGAGGAGCCGAGCAGCATGCTGGAGCAGGGGGTCGACGGACTGGCCGGGGAGAGAAACTCCGAGCAGAACGGGCTGGACGAGCCGGACAGCGAGTCGCAGATCCGCGGCGGGGAGAGACCCCGGCAAGGGGTATGGCGGCGGGCGGCTGCGGGGAGTGGACGCACGGCAGGAGCGGCGGCGGCGGCGGCGATGAAACAAGTGGAGAGGATGTGGTTGGTTGACAAACCCTACGGCGCAGTATATATAGACCCCAGTAAAAACGTACGGACGTCCGGAGCCTACGGACGACCGGAGTCACATATGCGTCCGGACGTCCGGGAACGGACGGACGACTGGAGTCTGGACCATCAGCAAATAGAGGATGACAGAGATGATTCTACGGACGTCCGACGGCTTCGGACGACCGGGCAGATTGTAACAGAAAGGTTTTTACGAACGTCCGGAGTCTTCCGGACGTCCGGAGCTTCATCGTCTAGGCCAACTTAAGGGAACCAGAGTGGATTTTACGGACGTCCGGAGAGGCCGGACGACCGGTCGAAGGTAATCAGAGCAGAATGTACGGACGTCCGGATGCTTACGGACGTCCGGCAGTGAAATACCACACGGACGTCCGGAACCTACGGACGTCCGACGCCAGAAGTTTTGATAGGAGGCAAGAATGCAGGTGCTGATCATGATGAGGAGAAAGGCATTTTTTTACAGTAAAACTTATTTATGTAGTAACTCATATCTTACCTTACTCAATCATAGCCATAGACTACAAGTGGTGGCTAATGCCACAATGTCTGAGTAGACATGACATGACACAGAAAGACTTGAACTTTGAGTGCATAGTCACTACTCCATCATGTTAAAGCACCATAGGTCTAGACCCATGGATACTTTGAGAGTGTTCGTTCTTTTTATGCATTGAGTAGGGCGAGAGCATTCATGAATTGAATGTCTCCCCCTAAGTATATGCCTACATCATGACAAGACATTAGATTCATGCATGACTGGGTACTAGATTTCACATAATGTTGTCAAGCTCCAAGATACCAAGTTCACGCCTAAGTCGACAGAACCTTGCTTCATCTAGAGGTTTGATGAAGATATCTGCTAGTTGAAAATCTGTACCAATGTGATCAATGTGAATATCACCCTTTTCAACATGATCTCTCAAGAAATGATACCTAATATCAATGTGTTTGGTGCGGAGATGATCTTTGGGGTTCTCAGCAATATTGATGGCACTTTCATTATCACACAAAAGAGGCACATTTCTATAGGTGATACCATAATCCTTCAAAGTTTGCCTCATCCATAATAACTGAGTTGCACAACTAGCGGCAGCAATGTATTCAACTTCTGCGGTAGAGAGAGCAATACAATTTTGTTTCTTCGAGGACCAACTCACCAAGGATCGTCCAAGAAACTGACATGCACCAGATGTGGACTTACGATCCACTTTATCTCCAGCCCAATCCGCATCCGTGTACCCAATGAGATCAAACTTAGCATCCTTGGGGTACCAGAGGCCCAACTTTGGGGTGTGAACAAGGTATCTAAGAATATGCTTAACCGCCTTATGATGACTTTCCTTAGGGAAAGCTTGAAATCTAGCACACATGCATACACTGAACATGATGTCTGGTCTAGATGCACAAAGACAAAGCAATGAACCAATCATAGAGCGGTAAGTAGATGGGTCGAAAGGAGTACCATTTGTGTCTTCAGTGAGAGTGATTTTGGTTGGCATGGGTGTCTTGCATGGACTAGCGTCAGACATACCAAACTTTTCTAGAATATCCTTGAGGTACTTTGCTTGAGATAAGAAAATTCCTTCTTGAAATTGTTGAATTTGAAATCCGAGAAAGAACTTCAAATCCGTATTGAGTGACATTTCAAAATTCTTGGTCATTGAATCCGCAAACTTCTTGCACAAATGAATGTTAGGAGAACCAAAAATGATGTCATCTACATAGATTTGGCATAGAATCAAATCACCCTTGTCCCTCTTAGTAAAAAGAGTGGGATCGATCACCCCTCTCACAAAACCATCATCAAGTAAAAACTTCTTCAAATGATCATACCAAGCATGAGGTGCTTGTTTGAGGCCATACAAAGCCTTATGAAGTTTATACACATAGTCTTTGTGAAAGGGATCAACGAACTCGGGTGGTTGTGACACATATACTTCTTCTTGTAGAGGACCGTTAAGGAAAGCACTCTTCACATCCATTTGATGTAATGTAAAACCATTGAAAGCGGCATAAGCAAGTAAATGCGAATGGATTCAAGATGGGCAACAGGGGCAAAGGTCTCACCAAAGTCCAAACCTTCAACTTGTGAGTACCCTTGTGCCACTAACCTTGCCTTGTTGCGGATGATGACACCATTTTCATCTTGCTTGTTCTTGAAAATCCATTTTGTTCCAATGACGTTGTGCTCGGTGGACGGCCTCTTGACTAGTGACCACACTTGGTTGCGTTCAAAACTGTTCAACTCTTCTTGCATAGCAACAAGCCAATCGTTGTCCATCAATGCCTCTTGTACCTTGAGTGGTTCAATACTAGACACAAACGAGAAGTGAGCACAAAAGTTTGTCAAATGTTTACGAGTGACTCTACCTTCCGAGATGCCGGTGAGGATTTTGTCAACATCAACACGACCGGCCACTCAAGGCATCATGGAGGTGAGGGTTTCACGAGGTTCAACTTCATGTCCATCATCCACATCTTCAACATATGGATCGTTCACGTGTGGAGGAAGATCTTCTTGTTCATGTTGCATTTGTTGAGGTTCGTCATCCATGATTGGACTTTCTTGTTCTTGCTCTTGATGATGATCTTGTTCTTGATGATTATCATTAAGTGAGACTTGATCAACCTCATCAACTTGGGCTAAGGGTATAGGTTGAACACTAGGAACTTGTGTTGGTATGGATGTTCAAGTAGTTTGATGATGCGTGAGACCTCCACTTCTTCTTCATCATCATGAGGTTCTTGTTCCATAGGAAGAAGTGCACCAACACCCATGTTCAAAATGTCTTGAGAAGAATCTTCTTCACCTACATCACTTAGATCAACTTGCTCCCCATGGGAGCCATTAAATTCATCAAACACCACGTCACAAGTTTCTACAACACATCCATTGAATTTGTTGTAGACTCTATAGGCGTGAGAGTTTGATCCATAACCAACAAATATACCCTCAATTGTTTTGGATTGAAATTTTCCTAACCGTTCTCGTTTGTTGAGAATGAAACATTTGCACCCAAATACACGAAAGTACTTGACATTTGGCTTGTTTCCAGTTAGAAGCTCATATGGAGTCTTTTCCAATATAGTGCGGAGGAAGAGTCAGTTTGATGCATGGCATGCGGTATTGACAGCTTCAGCCCAAAAACTATGTGGTGACTTGTATTCATCCAACATGGACCTTGCCAATTCTACAAGTGTACGGTTCTTCTGTTCAGCTACACCATTTTGCTGAGGAGTGTATGGAGCTGAATATTGATACTCAATCCCTTCATCACTAAGAAATTCTTCCAAGGTATAGTTCTTGAACTCAGAGCCATTGTCACTCCTTATTGCTCGGATTTCTTTGTCAAACTTGTGTTGGGCTTGCTTGGCAAAATCAATGAAGGTGATCTTCGTTTCGTCCTTGGACTTGAGGAAGAACACCCATGTATATCTTGAGTAATCATCAACAATGACAAGCCCATACTTTTTCCCACCAAGACTATCCCATGAAGGAGGCCCAAAAAGATCCACATGAAGGAGCTCCAGGGGCCTTGAAGTAGATACTATGTTCTTGGGTGGGTGCTTTGATTGATGTTGCTTCCCGGCTATGCATGCACTACACGCACGATCTTTCTCAAAAGAGACATTGGTTAGTCCAAGGATGTGATTCCCCTTTAAGAGATCTTGAAGATTTCTCATGCCGACATGGGCTAGCCGGCGATGCCATAGCCACCCCTTGTCAGCCTTGGCCATTAGACAAGTTGCATGGAACGTGCTCTCTTTCGAGAAATCAACCATGTAAAGGTTGTCATCCAACTCTCCAACAAAGGCCACTTCGAGAGTATCTCTCTTAAAGACTTTCACATCCGTTAGTCCAAAGAGTGTATCATAACCAACAGAAGCCAATTGGGGGACAGAGAGCAAGTGATATTTAAGGGATTGGACAAGCATAACATTTGCAAGAGACATGTCATTGGTGATAGTCACCTTGCCCAACCCGAGTACCTGTCCTTTTGAACCTCCACCAAACATAATGCTCACGAATGGTTGAATAGCTTCCATGAAATCGTATAGCAATTTGCTATCTCCGGTCATATGATTTGTACATCCACTATCAATCACCCATTTCACTCCACCGGAGAAGCTTACCTACACACAATTAGGACTTGGTTAGAGGCACCCATTTTGCAATGGGACCTCTCAAGTTAGTTACAAGGGTCTTAGAGACCCAAATAGCATAGAAACGGAATGCATTTCGAGGACCAACAAATTTTGCAAAGACTTCTCCATCCTTAGTCTTACGAAGTACATAGGAAGGAGGCATGAACTCTTTAGTCTTGTTGAGAGTGGGCATACCCCTTGTGGCCTTCCCACTCACAACCTTACCTTTCTCCTTGTGCCCTTCTCTTACAAAAGTTTCGTTTAGAGGAGTTGTGCACTTTTGGGAGGACGTCTTCTTCTTACTTGTGCTAGGGTCAAACCCAAGTCCCTCTTTGGCAAACACCTCATTGTGTTGGCTCAAAATCTCATCAAGATTCTTTTGCCCTTGAGCACATGTCATGAGACCTTTCTCAATTTGAGCCTTGAGAAAATGATTTTCCTCAAGAATAGATGCTAGATCACTACTAGAGTTAGTAGCACAAGCATCAACATTTATAATAGGGGAAGAGTAAGCCTTGGCTAAGGTTTCAAGATAAGTAAGTTTGAGCGTCTCAAAACTCTTTCTAAGAACGGTGAGCTCTCCTTCCTTAGTCTTGAGGGACATGGATAGAAGCTCACAATCCTTAGATAGAGAAGCATGAGACTTCACAAGCTTGCTTATTAACTCTTCACAAGAGTCAATAGCCTTTTTCAAGGAGGCAAGATCATTAGTGTGAACATCAATGTTTGCACCAATTTTTAAGCATAGTTCATCATTTCGTGCTTCCTCATATTGGACTTTCCGCTCAAGGATTTCACACTTTTCCTTTTCCTCGGTGATGAGGGTTTCGAGTTCCTTAATGGTGATGGTGTGCTTACTCACCATCTCCATAAGCATACGAAACATAGTGAGTTTCTTTCCTTTGAGGGACCACATGAACTTATTAAGTTTAGCAATCATAGGATCATCTAGATCATCATCCTCATAGCTATCCTCCGCATCAAGGTACTCATCACTAGGAGTAGAAGGTGTGAAAAGAGGAGGATTTGATCGTGGAGTTACCTTGACCTTGTCAGAGGAGCTTTGGTCCTCTCCTTCTTCAACCATGGCCTTTACCATTAGGCACTTGTGAGCGTTGCCCTTGTAATCTTTCATGTAGTTGTAGGTGACCACGTCACCACTCTTGTTTACTAACCTCAACGTGTTTTGAGAGTCTTGAGCAACTCCGGCAACACCACTAACATCATCCGGATCAGATTCTTCTTGAGCAACCATTGCCATTCCATCTCTCTTCTTGACCTTGGAGTTCAAAGGATTTGGCAACTTCTTCTTGGGAAAGGTCTTGGGAAACCTTGGTTTATCTTCTCTCTTCTCATAAGGGCACTCATTGGAGAAGTGACTGGTTTCTTCACAGGTGTAGCATTTTCTCACTTTCTTCTTTTGAAATCTTCCCTTGAATTTTCCGGTGCTAAACTTCTTGACAAAAAGAGCCATGTCTTCATACGAAGGGCCCTCATTGGAGTCAATCTCATTACCATCTTCATCCTCATCTTCTTCTTCTTCTTCTTCACTTTGCTCATCTTCACATACTTGCTTGGCCTTCAATGCAAGATTGATTTTTTATGATGGGGAACCATGCATGGCAAGATGTTTTGTGGCATTGGCCTTTGACTCTTCAAATAGTTGGAAGGTGGATATGATGTCATCTGTAGTCATTTCCTTGAAGGTATGGTGTTGTCTTATGTCCCACACCATTTGATGATGATATGGAGCAAGAGCATGAAGCAACTTATCCACAAGAAACCTCTTAGTCATATTGAATCCATCTTGTGTCTTGTCACACTCACATGACTCAATATCCGCAGTGAGAGTCATGAGACGCTCAAGGAGTTGATTGGGGGTTTCACCTTTTTCCATACAAAATTTTTGCAATTGCCCCTTGGCAATTTCATATTGAGCACTCCGGAGGGTAGAAGTGCCAGTCCTGGATCGTATAATACTTTCCCATAGTTCCTTGGCACTTTTGATGTGTATGAACGGTCTCCTTTGCTTTTCATCCATACCTCTCCTTATACACATGATTGCCGTGTCATTGAGGTTCTTGTCATATATTTCTCTTGGTGTGGGGTTCTTTGGATCAACCACATGATAGCCATACTCTATGATCTCCAGCATCACATCGTTTCCATGTCGAAGATGATCCTGCATAGCAACTTTCCACAATGCAAAATCGGCAGTAGCAGTAAGTAAAGGAGGTTTGCCTTGAGGGTTATATCTTGGTTTCTCAACCTGAGGTCTTGCATAAAGCCAAGGAACACTGGTGTGTTCATTGCTAGGAGGTTGTTGACCAAGTGATGAAGTAGGCACAGTTGGCCTCGGACTCACACCACTTGAGTGTGGTGCAAGCACCGCGGACAACATGGCTAATCTCAGTTGGACCAAGGCCTCAAGAGAAGCATCATGCTCCTCTTTTTGCTTAGCAAGGGCCCGTTCTAGATCCTGAGACGTAAATGACTTGACTTCAGAAGAAGCCTCGCCTTTATCCTTAGGATCTACAACCACGGGAGTCCCATCTAGGTTCATCTCGCTCTAGGGCGGTTAAGCCACAAGAATAGAGCATGAGGCTCTGATGCCAATTGAAAGGATCGAGATGGACCTAGAGGGGGGTGAATAGGTACAATTACAAATTTTAATTATTACTTGGCAATTTTTAGGCAATAATGCGGAATATGAAGATGAGCCTAACAATTGCACGTGAGCACAAAGTACTAAGCAAATAACACAAGCACGTAAGTAGGCAAGCACAATATAATGTACGCAAGTGTAAAGAGACAAGTAACCACAAGTAGAGAGTTAAGGTTAGGAATAACCGCAACTCCGGGAGACGAGGATGTAAGCCGATGTTCACTTCCTTGGAGGGAAGCTAGTCACCGTTAGAGGGATGGATGTTACCACGAAGGCACACCAACGCCACGAAGGCTCACCCTATTCTCCCTTTGAGACAACACCACGGAGGCGTTTCTCAACCACTAGTGGTAGACCTTGGGGTGGTCTCCAAACCCTCACAAACTTTTCCGAGGATAATCACAAAGTTCGATTCCTCTCCGGATGACTCCTACAGCCTAGGAGTCTCCAACCTCCAAGAGTAACAAGAATGATGGGGAAATGCTCAAAACTTGCTCAAGTCACGAATTCCTTTGGTGCAAAGAAGGGGAAGAAGTGGATCTATCACTTGATTGGAGAACTTCTCTCAAAATGCTCCTAGAACACTTGGAATCTAGGATTTAGTGTGGATGAATGAGAGAGAGAGTGAGGAGTGTTCTTGTGAGGCTCAAAGTGAATGGTCAACCCTATCCTGTGGAAGGGAAGGGTGTATATATAGGTGGTGGGAAAAAGTGGCTGTTTGGGGTACAGGATGGCCAGACATCCGGAGAACGTCGGACGTCCGGAGGCCCAAATGGGTCCGGACGTCCGACAGTCATCGGACGACCGGCCGCTGTGAAAAGTGTGACCCACAATCCAATGTACAGGATACGGACGTCCGAGCGGGGCCGGACATCCGTAGGAATGCTTCTGATGTGAAAGTGTCGGACGTCCGGAGGGTTCCGGACATCCGTAAAAATGTTTTTGTTGTGGAAGTGTCAGACGTCCGGAAGTGTCCAGACGTCTGGGCAATCAGGAAGGACCGGACGTCCGTAGAACACCGGACGTCCGAAGGCAAGGTATATAGATAGCAACTTTTGAGCAAGTTTTGCACAGATCCATCGATCCCCTCTTAATAGTGCGGGATCCCTATACTCAAGAACAAACCATAAATGAAGTCAACATCTTGTATCTCCATTCTTGAGTTATATGCTTTTGTCCCTAGTCATGATCCATGCACACGGTCTTTGGAACATAATCCTGAGATATACTTGATAAACATGATTAGTCCCGAGCATATGTGTTGTCATCAACACCAAAATATGATTAAGGGCATGATTGCACTTTTATCGTGAAACCCAACTATAGCATTAAGTATCAAGTCCTCCTTATCCCATACGCCATAATCCACTTATCCGCGTTTGGGCTGCTGTCATCCCCCGCAACACTGACAATAAGCAAACTATGAACATATTGCAACACCCTACAGAGGGGGGCCCTCACGTTTGCGCGAGACGGAGTGCACCGTAGGACAGCACCATAAATAAAATATACAATCATACCAACCAAGATCACGATTAACCCATAGGACAAAACGGATCTACTCAAACATCATAGGATAACCATAGATCATTGGAAAATAATATATGGAGTTGAGCACCATGTTTAAGTAGAGATTACAGCAGGGAGAAGAGGTGTTACTGAAGGAAATATGCCCTAGAGGCAATAATAAAGTTATTATTTGTTTCCTCATATCATGATAAATGTTTATTATTCATGCTAGAATTGTATTAACCGGAAACATAATACATGTGTGAATACATAGACAAACTTAATGTCACTAGTATGCCTCTACTTGACTAGCTCATTAATCAAAGATGGTTATGTTTCCTAACCATAGACATGAGTTGTCATTTGATTAACGGGATCACATCATTAGGAGAATGATGCGATTGACATGACCCATTCCCTTAGCTTAGCACTTGATCGTTTAGTATGTTGCTATTGCTTTCTTCATAACTTATACATGTTCCTACAACTATGAGATTATGCAACTCCCGTTTACCGGAGGAACACTTTGTGTGCTACCAAACGTCACAACGTAACTGGGTGATTATAAAGGAGCTCTATAGGTGTCTCCAAAGGTACATGTTGGGCTGGCGTATTTCGAGATTAGGTTTTGTCACTCTAATTGTCGGAGAGGTATCTCTGGACCCTCTCGGTAATGCACATCACTATAAGCCTTGCAAGCAATGTGGCTAATGAGTTAGTTACGGAATGATGCATTAAGTAACGAGTAAAGAGACTTGCCGGTAACGAGATTGAACTAGGTATTGGATACCGACGATCGAATCTCGGGCAAGTAACATACCGATGACAAAGGGAACAACGTATGTTATTATGCGGTTTGACCAATAAAGATCTTCGTAGAATATGTAGGAGCCAATATGAGCATCCAGGTTCCGCTATTAGTTATTGACCGGAAACAAGTCTCGGTCATGTCTACATAGTTCTCGAACCCGTAGGGTCCGCACGCTTAAGGTTTCGTTGACAGTTTTACTATGAGTTTATGAGTTTTGATGTACCGAAGGTTGTTCGGAGTCCCGGATGTGATCACGGACATGACGAGGAGTCTCGAAATGGTTGAGACATAAAGATCGATATATTGGACGACTATATTTGGACACCGGAAAGGTTCCGGGTGAGATTGGGACAATACCGGAGCTCCAGGAGGTTATCGAAACCCCCGGGAGGTATATGGGCCTTATTGGGCCTTAGTGGAAAGAGGGAGAAGAAGCAAAGGAGGACCCCCCCCCCAAGGCGAATCCGAATTGGGAGGCCCCCCCCCCTTTCCTTCTTCCCTCCCCCCTCTTCCT
>NC_041393.1:438922849-438932363 GCF_002162155.2 Triticum dicoccoides | reverse complement strand
GATTGGACTCCCCCCCTAGGGCGCGCCACCCCCCTTGGCCGGACCCCTCCTCCACTCCTTTATATACGGGGGAAGGGGGCACCCCATAAACACAACAATTGATCTCTTGATCTCTTAGCCGTGTGCGGTGCCCCCCTCCACCATAGTCCTCCTCGATAATATTGTAGCGGTGCTTAGGCGAAGCCCTGCGATGGTAGAACATCAAGATCGTCACCACGCCGTTGTGCTGACGGAACTCTTCCCCGACATTCTGCTGGATCAGAGTACGGGGATCGTCATCGAGCTGAACATGTGCTAGAACTCGGAGGTGCCGTAGTTTCGGTGCTTGATCGGTCGGGCTGTGAAGACGTACGACTACATCAACCGCGTTGTTCTAACACTTCCGCTTTCAGTCTACGAGGGTACATGGAAAACACTCTCCCCTCTCGTTGCTATGCATCACCATGATCTTGCGTGTGCGTAGGAAATTTTTTGAAATTACTATGTTCCCCAACAGTTATACCACTGCATAGAGGGGGAGAAAGTTGGTGTTGATGGTAGCAAGATTGTTTATGAAGATCGCTGTCACGATCCTAGCCCCGGTGACACTCCGGCGCCACTAGGAGAGAGAGCTCCCCTCCTTCTTCTTCTTCCTTGGCCTCCCCACTATATGGGAGGAGGGTTCCTCCTCTGGTCCATGGTCTCCATGGCAGCGGAGGGGCAGCAGCCCCTCCGAGATTGGATCTCCCTCACTGTCCTCGCGTTCCCCAGATCTGGCCCTTCACGGTTTCTTAAATTCCCGGAGATCCGTAACTCCGATTGCGCTGAAATTTTTACATGATTTTTTTCCATAAATTATCTTTCTTGCGCGAGAAGAAGGGCTCCAACCGACGTTTGAGGAGGTCACAAGACACCAGGGCGCGCTTGGGCCCTGGTGGGTTGTGGGCACTATGGGCCCCCGTTTGCGTTGATTCCACCTCCTAAAAATCACATATATTCCAAAATAATTCTCCGTAAATTTTTATCGCATTTGGATTTTGTTTGATATGGATTTTTTGTGAAACAAAAACATGCAACTAACAGGAACTAACACTGGGCACTGGATAAGTAAGTTAGTCCAAATAAATCATATAAAAAGTTGCCAAAAGTATGTAAAAGTTGAATAATATTGGCATGAAACAATAAAAAATTATAGATACGACGGAGACGTATCACTACGCGCCAGCTGCCCCAAAATATCTACCCACCTAACAGTCATATCATTGAAGGGCATTTATGTCTTATCATGTCGGGCTATTCCCTAGGCTATAAATAGCCGCCCCCCTACAACCACTAGTTGGTTGGCTGCTCTGAGAGAAACTGACACTTGTCATTGAGAGCATCCCATCCTCCGAGGACTTTGAGCGAAAATCATCAAGTGAGAAAAAACCCAAACCCAAACACCTACAAACCCAAAGTGATTGAGCATCACTGAAGAAATTGTTCCTGTGTGGAACCGACGCTTGTTACCTTTGAGGATTGTGTATCCTTCACACAGTCAGGCGTCATGGTCTAGAGCATCCAAGAGGAATTGTGGATCGCCGAGCGACTGAGTCTGTGAAGGTTTGGAAGTCACCTGAAGACTTACCACGAGTGATTGGGCGAGGTTTGTGTGATCTTAGCTTAAGGAGAATACGGTGAGGACTGTGTGTCCTCAGGTTTAAATACCTAGCCGCTCCAACCAGACGTACAACTGTCACAACAGTTGGAACTGGTCTACCAAATCATCATCTTCACCAAGCCACCAGTTCTATTTCCTCAACCCTTTCATTTTCTCATTCATGTGTTGATGAACTTGATCGTTACTGTTTGAAGACTTTGACTGAAGACCTTCTCAATTTCCTCATTCAAATTCTTCAGTCACTTTGTCTTCAGCCTGCTTATCCTGTTTACACCCTACTTGTACTCTGTGTCTGTTTCATTTCATCATGATGACTATGCTACTATTTTGTTATGCATGCATCTGAGTACCTATTCCGCTGCTAAGTAGTTTGTTGCTCAGGAATTTCCTCACCTAGAAATTCTTCAATGATGAATTTGTAAAAATCGCCTATTCACCCCCCTCTAGTCGATATAACGCACTTTCACTGACCGTTTCTGTTCTGTTGCCTAATCGCAAACAGTTAATCCTTCTGAAGCGTCTGCCCTCAATTGCACACACCTTTATCTAGCTGCCCATTTCTGTTGTTCCTCCTCATCACAAACAGTTCATCCGAGTGAACCGCATGTTGTATATCGCACACACCTTCATTTGGCTGCCGTTTCTTTTGTTCCTCCTCATCGCAAATAGGTAATTGAACTGAACCATATGCCCTGCATCGCACACGAAACTAAAATCTGAACCATGTATGATGCATCCGTCATCGCAAACATTTTGCATCTTTTTTGACGGTTTTTTTACACCACCGTTTATGATTATTGCATTGCACATAGTTTTGTCGAAGGGTCTCTGATCGTAGTGTCGCGTTAGCAGCATCATGTAGTAGTGGTTTAACATTACTTCCATAAAACATTGATTACATACTTACCTCACTCATGATGGCCGACGACTGCGACTCTCCAGAATCAGGTGCATCTAATGATTCGGCATCAAGGCCTGTCTCCGCGTCGGATTCATCGTAATAGTCATACGCATTATGACATTCGGAAATGAGATGAAAAATACAACACAAATACATAAGTACTTATCATATAATATTCCAGCATAAATTTAATTTGCATGCCAACAAAAAATTCCACTTCCATACCTGACTAATGTAATCTTCATTCGAGATCTTCGAGTTGTTTTCCTGACCATCATCATGCTCATCCATCTATAAATTTTCAACACAAAAATATAATGTTGTCTGATGCCACCAAAAAATTACAACATGATAATGCCACTCACATTAAGATCTTCCCATTCGTCCCCATTCCCTGACCAATCTTCACGATCTAAATTTCATCATCTAACCAATCTTCTATCCAGTTTTTCATCAGTTCTCCAAACTCCATGTCAAACATGATATCAGTTAACTCATCATCCGCCATTTCCTACAACAAATAATATGTATCATCACATGTGCAAACATTATCAATACTGAAATATACAACACATAGCACACGATCACAGATGTTAAATAAACTACCCCAACCGGAGAGCGCCCCAACCAAGGGCGTTCAGATCGTGCACACAACCGACGCCAATGACCTCTGACCACCCATGGATCCTCCCCCTCTCCAACCGATCATCGGCGTCGAGGTATGTCAACCATAGTAAGGAAGATGCCCACAACACCAGTCGTGATCACTTTGGATCGCGAGAAGCAGCGCTACCCGTGATAACCTGCGCCGCCGGATACCTAGCCCACGGCACCAGTCGTGATCACTTTGGATCGCCGGATACCTAGGTAAGCCACCGCATCAAATAATGGAACCATCGTGCACACAACTGACGACAACCGACGCTAGGTTAACCCTAGAAAGAAGAAACCCACTTTAGCCCGCGTGATTACTTTGTATCACGACGAGCAGCACTAGCAGAACAAGATCTGCGATGGCCTAGACCGCTGGAAAGCTAGGTTACCCGCCCCACTAGGTTAACCACTACGACAAAAATGGCGGCAGTTTGTTTGATGCTGCCGCGAGCGAGAAAAATGTGGGGAAACGGGATGCGGTACGTGCGAGCGCTGGAGGTTCAAGACGGTGCCGCGCGCGCTCTCGGACGAGATCGCCGGCGGTGAGATCGCCGACGTCGATATTCCTACAAAACCTCAACAGAGTGATGGAGGACCTGCGTGAATGATGGAGTTGCATGATTGATGGATCCACCGTCGGCAGGTCGTACCTGGTCGTGGGGTTGTGTCATCTTTTTTTCGGGGGGACACCGTATACATACCTTTGGATTATGCGGGTTATACGGGGCTTGGATATGGGCTAAGGCGGGCCGGAGAAAAAATATGTGGCGGGGGTCAAGAATACCCCTAGAAAATTGAGTTAGGAGGGAGCACTGAAGCAAGGCTCGTGAACACTAATTATAATATGAAAATAATAATAATATGACATACTTAAAATGATTGAGGAGGCATGTTTTTAAATGTGCAAATCTTCTCGAGCTAACTCATCTCTAAATGAGGGACATATGTTTGGTTTGAGGAGAAGGCCCTCTGTCATCGGTCATGTAAGACAACAATGTGCGGGTGTGGCCACCTTGGAAGGCCTTATGAGTGCATTGTGTTAGGAGATTAGACAGTATTTGGTAAGCCTAATTTAGATTAGCATGGTCACAAGGTTATTGACATTGCAAATCGTATACAATGGACTAAGAAACAAGCACACATACACATATAGATCAAAGGTGCATGTCACCAAAAGAAAGGTTCATGGCATATGAGGGCTCCATAAACTCCAGTGCAACAACTTCATCAGCCATGTGGTGCCGACGAAGATGTCGCTGGTGTAGAGGAAGTAGGCGAACTGATGTAGAGGATCTAGTCGAACTTGAGCGAGCAGTCGCGTTGAGACATTTTCCAAAATCTTATGGTCTCTCACCTGGTACATGTTCTCAAGGGACGCAGTTTCAAAGGCCTGCTTTCCTGGACGGTTGTGCACGCAAATGCCGGGATGGGGTTCCCGAAGAGGCATTTCAACACTAGGAACCCAACATGTGTGCGTGCGCGCGTGTGCCTGTGTGTTCTGTGTGCAGTCTCTCTCATGTGCATCTTATCTACATAGAGAGGACACATGGGAATGTGAATAGATGCAACAGACACGTGGTGAAAGAACTTTCTGAAAGTATAAAATGTGTCCACAAAGAATTTGAGTATTGACATGTACACTTAGAGCTACACAATGCACTGCCAAGCAAAAAAAATTCTCCCAGCAAGGCGCATAACATTAGCCCGAACCCAAACTCGATTAACCAAACGCGACGTGCACATTTGTGTGTGTGTGACGTGGTATGATTGAGTGAGTGAGCGTGTGTTGTCTCTCTCTTCTCTCATTCTACAAGGAGTTGTAGAACAATCCATCTTTTACATCGGTGCTACTCTTCCTCAATTAGCAGGAGATAATCCCAACATATTTGAGGGGTCTTCTAATTGGGCGCAGATCTTTGAAACATGGGGCCAATGCACATGAAATGAAAAACTAATTTTAGAAAAATAAAAAAGGTCGAAAATTTCTAAAACATTTTTGTACCAAACATGGTCCAGTGTTACTCGTGTGAAATTTTTTGTGAAGGAATGACTCTCGTGGTATTTTAGGCGGAAAAAACATATGTAAAAGTTACAATTCACCTTTTTTGTAATCTCAGAGTTTTTTTTTGGACCCTGGGGTCGGTTGCATCTACTTCACGAAACTTTTTTCAGGAGTGTACTACTTGATCATGTTTGATTTCAAGAAAGAAAGAAAATTTTGTCTCTTTTTGAAATTTTTAAACATTTTTTCCAATTTATGTGCAATGGGACCCGAGACCCATTGTATTTTCGGTCTTGTAAATGCTGAAATGCTGAAACTGTGTAAGAAGAGCCAGAGTTTGGCGAAATGACGTCGTAATTGCCACCGCCAAGTTACGTACCCCTTCGCCCCCGAGCGCTTTCTGCCCCGACGCAGCCAAGCCTCTCCGTGCAACCCTAGCCACCGCCGCCGCCTGTCGACCGCAGCGAACCTTCCCCGACCCTTTCCCTCCGTACTCCCCGCCGCCCCAGCGTCGACCCTTTACCTCCCCATACCCGGCGGCCGTCGACCGTTCTCAGCAAGCCGCCCCCGGGCTCACTCCGAGTCACCTTCCCGCCGCCGCCCGAACGAGTATTCTCCCCAACCCCGCGCTGGCTGTTCAACATGCAACATGTTCGCATGGCAGCTGCTAGCCAAAATTTTGATTGTTGTGTGCTGTGTGGTGGCTGTTATGACATGATTTTGTATGAAATGGTGGCTGTTGTGCCATGATTTTTCTTTGTGTGCAAGTGGCTATGACATGATGAACTTAGGCAAACTGTCGGCTAGTCTGCACCTTTCCTATGCTTAGGAAAAGAGGAAAATAGCAAGGCAATTCCTAGCAACGACACATTTTTTTAAATAGTCCAACGTATCCCCGCATTTGCACTTGAAATGCAGTATTTCCGTACCCGAATTGTCCTGATACTGATACACATATCTGTAATGGTGATTTTTAGGCTGAAGCGGCAGCTATGGCATCGTCGGTGCTGGAGGCCACGCGGGCGGCGCGCGAGGACATCGAGCGGTTAGACCGCCTGGCGGTGCTCGAGCTGCAGCGAGATCCCGCCAATGCCCGCGACCGCCTCTTCCAGTCCCACCGCGTCCGCCACATGCTCGACCTCGTCATCTCCACTTCCGACAAGCTCGTACGCCCCCTCTCTCTCCTCTCTCTCTCTCGTCTCATGCTTGATTTAGTGGCTGTAGCTTTGCTTAATGCCTGTCTGCGACAGCCAGAGCTCAGTGCTATCGCATCTCTGTTTTCTGTGGTTAGGATCGGTTTTCCAGATTTGCGATATCTTGAATTTAGATGCCTAGGGTAGCTTATGTGTTAGCTCCACTAGTTATTGTCCTGGGGAATTCCAAATTCGAGCTAGACGGATTGATTTTTCGGCTTTATTTTTTACAAGATATGCGCGAGGGTAGATAAAATCAGTTTATAATATTACAACTTCTAGTATCGTGCTGCCATTTCCCCCCCTTTTGTTGTGAGTGATTACAAAGCATGGACACGGTAGAAGTTGCCGAATCCCCGTGCTGATACGGCCGGACAAGGGGAGATGCTCGGACACGCGGGGATACGTGTATCCCGCCGTATTTCCCGTATTAAGAATAAAAAAAAGAAAAAGAAAAGGCAGGACATGGCTGGGACACGTAGGGGACACGAGGCAGCACTGGATCTGGAGCACCCTCCCGCCGCCGCGCTGCTGCTGCGCCCCCGCCACCGTGCAGCTGCTGCTGCATCCCCCGCTGCAGCGCTGGCCGTCGCTGCTGCTGCTGTTGCTGCTGTAGCGGCAAGAGGAGCACGCTGGGAGGAGGGCGGTGGCGAGAGCTGCTGCGGGGGAGATGAGAGATCCATCGCTGGGACGAGGGGCGATGGCAAGAGAGTGGCAGCTTGGTCAAAGCGTTAAGGCAGAGAGAGATTTTTTTTTTTGAGAAGAAGGCAGAGAGAGATAGGGCTTGAGTTTTGACGGTGCAGATTAATCTGTAGCATCCAGTGGCTCTTGAAATGGCACTAGCTGGGCCAGCCCAACTACTAATGGATCATCTTCTTTGTGGCTCCTGACAATGGGAGAGGAAATGGCACTAGCTGTTCAGAGAGTTACTGCTGAATGGGTCGATCTCTTTCTCATTATTTTTTTGTCTTTAACTAAATATTACATGGCAGATTTTAATTTATTTTTATATATACTCGCCGTGTCCCTGATGGGCTGTTTTTGAAAAATGCCATATCCTGTGTCCCCCTATGCGTGTCCCCGTATCCGTGCTTTTTAGGTAAGTGAAGAAGTGCAGTTTGGGAATAGTCTGTTTCTCTTTATAAGGTGAATTTTGCTAATACGAGTTTCTTAATTAGGTTGAAATCTATGAAGACAAGGACTGTGCTAGGAAGGATGAGATCTCCACCCATCTTACCGCCCCGGTGCAAAGCGATATCTTCCCCAAGTACTATGAAAGGCTCAAAGAGGTACATAGCCAAACTTTATCCAGCCTGACTCTACCCAGTAATCACTTAGGCACGCCATGGAATCAGAACAGTTGAAAGTGGCAGGACGCTTGCCAGGCCGTCGATGCTGTAGTTCGTTCATGTACCGCGAAGAGCATTCCATGCTATTGTCATTTAGTGGATAGTTCTTTTTAATAATTTTACCTCTGGACTCTCATGCCAAAGAATTGGATGGTAGAAAACCAAATTACTCAATAACTTGCTAGGTTTTCTTACCGACATGTCAACCCTAAAAAGGCAAAATATTAGGAGTAGAACAAGTTCTATTACGATCCTTGAAAATTAAACTACATACATACTAGAGAGTTTTCTGGTTATTTTACACTATGTTTACCTTGCACTTCATGCCAATCAGGACCCCCTGGTCGTCATATGTGATGCAAATCAGAACTCAGTTTTATTTAAAAACTTGAACTTCTACTCTTTATTCAGTGGTGATTATTCTTTCATTTACAGTTCGTTGCATGTTTGCAGATCCGTGATTATCATAGGCGGAATCACTCTGCCCGTTTCATCAGTGAAACTGACGATTATGAGGAGCTACTAAAGGAGGAACCGGCTATTGAATTCACTGGCGAGGTGCTGTCCAGTACAATTTTCACCTTGATAATCCTGCTTGAGATGATTTGTGCACTCTTTTATCCTAATGCATACCGTGGTTAATCTAATTCTCTTTTCTTGCATAGTTGCATATAATATCTTGACCACCCGCAGATGCAAGTTTGTTGAAGTATACATTCCTATGTTTATATATTCTATTCTTGAGAAGAAAAATGCATGGCAACCTCATCGTATCGCCTCTATCTAAATTGTCTAGTCCTGCGTCACGCTTCCATACTAAGTTGACTATACTAAGTGCAAAAGTTAGGGTAAATCATCAATAAAGTCTGTCTGCTAAAAACATTGTAGAGCCCTGTAGCACCCTTGTCTTCCTTTTTGTTGCAGTAGTCTTGGACTCGAGGGTATCTCTATTGTGATACGTGTATTTTAATTTCTGCAGGGTTGTTTGATTCCTCTTGTAGGATCACGGTGCTATGCATGGTAAGATTTAGGTTAATGACAAGATACTGGATGGAGCATGATCTTGAGAATCAATTACTGCTCATTTATTGTCATGGTTCGCATTATCATGTAGTTCCAATTCACATTGCATGTTCATCCCATTTGCATTGTTAATAGTTTAAATGCTGTTCTGGTCGCAGTTACTTATATTGCTAATGGTCTTGTTCTGCGTTTTGATAGGAGGCATTTGGCCGGTACTTGGACTTACATGAGCTCTACAATGAGTTCATAAATTCCAAGTTTGGATCGCTAATGGAATACTCAGCATACGTTGGCACTTTTGCTCAGACTGAAAAAATCTCGCATAGTCTAAAAGCTACCAGGTACGCTACCAGCATTTTCTCTAAAACCAAGAACATATCTCCTAGCATGAGCTTATCTCAGAATTCCACATCGATCTTAGATATATTTCCCTCCTTTTCTTCTTGGGCTGGTTAGGACTAGGATCGCCACTTCCTGACAAAACGGACCCCAAAAGGCATACCTTTCCAGTCAATCCAGATTGATCAGTATTCTGTATGGTAGGAACAAAAGAACAAAATAATCATGTGTCGATGTTGGCTGCTGCTACAGTTCTGTTTCATAGGCCCAGCAGTGCCAGTTTATTTCTTGTGCGTACCCAATGCAGGAGCAGGCGTTACTGATTACTGGTTGTCTGGTTCATTACTTCACTGCTTCTTACATGTAGACTGTAAATTTATCACTTGTAAGAGCATCTTCAGCCGCGCGCCCAAC
>NC_041393.1:438834828-438922507 GCF_002162155.2 Triticum dicoccoides | reverse complement strand
GTTTTTGCCGGTTTGGGCCGAAATTGGCGCCGGCGGACCCAGGCCGAACCTGGGCGCGCGCCGATTTTGGCGTGAAAGAACGGCGGCCCGCCGAGTCAGCACCCACACGCCTCGTCGTCCTCATCGCCTCGGTTTCCCGCAGGGAATCAATGCCAAGGGTGCCCGCCGGTCAGCCTTCCATTGATTCCTCATGGGCAGCGCGGGCGCGGCGACGCACCACCTCCCGCCACGCGTACACACGGCGCCCACCCACTCGGCTGCTATATAAGCAGTGCCTCCCCCTCGCCTGAGGACGCACCCCGCCCACAGCCACCGAGCTCTTTCCCGCCTCCACTCTCTCCCCGTGCGCCGACGCCGCCGACGCTCCTCCCCTCTCTTCCCTTTTCCCAGCCGCAACGATGGGCGAGAGGTTCCCCGGCGATGGGGCGGCGGCCAATGGCTTCGGCCGCCGCTCGTTGCACGAGTGGGAGGCCTACCTGCTGTTCGAGGCCAACGCCCCGGCGCCTCCGGACATGCGTGCACCGGGGCGGTAGAAGCTCAGCGCCGGTGGCGTCCCCATTCCTCCGACGTCACCGTGCGCGCCGACGAGGTCGACCGCGTGCGGGCGTCGCTGACGGAGGAGCAGCGGGCCCTCCTGCAGTATGCCACCGGCAACCACGAGGCTTGGGCGGCGTACTTCTAGCACCGGCAGGCGCAGCGGCTGGCCTCCACCAACGGGGCGCCGGTGGTGCGGGGGACCAAGAACAGCGAGGGCCGCCGCCTGTGGTGTGGCGCCCCCGGCCGCACTCTCCACGCCGTCCTCCAGCACCTCGAGGGCGGCAACGACCCGCCATTGACGTACCCTGCCGCCCCGGTCCCCCGCCGGAGCGGCGGCCAATGGATGCTGAGGAGGGCCGGCTCCTCTTCTTCCTCCTCCCACTCCTCTGGCTCGTTGGCGTTGTTCGGCGTCAAGGCTGAGCCCGCGGAGACCGCCGAGACGCCGCTCGGCCGGCACACCCGCAGTGCCGGCATCGTCATCAACGCGTTATTCGGCTTGTAGTCGCGTCCTGTTTTTTTTTAAGTATTTTATCTATGTAAAAAAACTATTTCAGTTCGCCGAGATAATGTACTGTTTCGCCGAATATTTGTCCCGTTCGCCGAATTTTAGGCAAATAAATGTTCAAAAAAATTAAAACCAGGCGCCTGGGGCCGACCCTGGGGGCGTCGGCTGGGAACCCGATCGCCCCCAGGCCGATTTTAGTGCCGGTTCGCCCCCAGGCGGCGATTTTTCGAGCCGCCTGGGGGGCCAACGGCTGGAGATGCTCTAAGGGTTCATTACTTGGTCTCATTTGTTGCTGTGTTATAACGTTGTTATGTTGTTTGTTCCAGAATTCACAAGAGCAATACCCGAAATCTCTCGACCGAAATAATTTATTAATTACCTGTGAACTGTAGTTTCTGTTACCTATCTATTGAACCGACAATACCGTGTTTACCTAACAAACTGAATGGACAACCTGTATTGAAGTACATGTGATTAACCAAAATTTGCTCTTAACACGCCCAACATTTGTTTGATCAACTGTAGTTTTTTAAAGTGAACATACATTTCTGTAAAGATGATTCATGAACTTATCTTCCGTTTTCTTCAATTTGTCAGGCAATACAAAGAATATTTAGAGCATATTTTGGAATACCTGACGTCATTTATGTATCGTACAGAGCCATTGCAAGATATTGAGAAGATTTTTACAAAGGTCAATCCTCTTGACTCCTGTACATTCTAGTATATTTTCTTTCTTCTGTATTCACACCTTGTGTTGTGCATCACTTAAGACTTGTGTTGGGGTTGAGAATATATGCAGATATTACTAACGATCTATCACTGATTCACTGTTATGATTAACTTTAGTGTTACTGGTGGTGGGGTTGAGAATATATACTCCCTCCGTCCGGAAATACTTGTCGAAGAAATGGATAAAAATGGTTGTATCTAGAACTAAAATTAGTCTAGATACATTCATTTCTACGACAAGTATTTACGGACGGAGGGAGTACTTAACATAGAACTAGAAATAACTACTATCATCCGCATATAGGTTCACACTTCCATGGTAAGCAACAACTGACTAGCTAATAGTATCTATGCTTGTGCAGTTGCAAAGTGAGTTCGAAGAACAGTGGGCCAATGGCGAAGTACCTGGATGGGAGAATAAGGGCACAGAGAAAGAATCTGAATCGCAAGAGTCTGCAGTAGACCTCGATTACTACAATACTGTTGAAGAGATTGTAGAGCTTGGTCCGGAAAAGTTGAAAGAGGTATAATCTTCTAACACATTTAGTGTTTTATTTTATTTCATTCTTAACTTGGCCTTATTTAATACTGAAACATTATTCCAGGCTTTAACTGCTCGTGGATTGAAGGGTGGCGGCACTGTTCAACAGCGCGCTGAGCGCCTTTTCTTGCTGAAGGTGACACTAAACACTCTTGCTAATCTTGTTTGCTTTGTGGCTATTTATCAGTTTTAAATTTGCTGCTGATGGTCATATTTTTTCAGCATAGACCCTTGGAACAATTGGATCGTAAGCATTTTGCCAAAGGTGATGATTTGAAGAAGGAAATTGCTCTGGTTGAAGCGAAGATGAAGCGCTTATGTGAGATTCTCGATGAGGTCAGCTCTTACTGGGACCATCTTTTCATGGGATTTTTTTATGAGTTGCCATGAAGTTTATCTGCTTTGATCTTTTGCCTCAGACCTCAGTTGGTTTGACTGTCTAAAATGCCAAAAAGCCGAGCTGCCGTTTGATGATGTGTCCTTGGGTCGAAGGGATTAGTTTCAGAATAATTTTTCCTGCAAGGGACATTACTTAACTGAACACGGAAACATATTGAGGTTTCCGTGGACAGGTGGATAATGCATTCCATTCCATTCATGACAGAGATCTGATCCTTGGATCAGAATTCACATACCAGTATGGAGCTGGCGTCGACATCGGTATAGCATGGGTGCCATACTAACGGGACCCGATAGATGCCCGTCATGCTCAGCTTTAAGCACAGGACGCGCTACCAAATCACTGCCTTCTTGTCTTTTGATGCTAGTATGAAGTGATTTCCGCAATATGAACTCACCTGAGACTTAAACCACCAAGCGGACAGATCTTATTGCCCCTTCTCTATGTCGGTGCCCTGGCTCTGCGGCCTGGCTTATGCTGGCAGCAAGGCACCCACCGCTCTGTCCTTCCATTTTGTTGCACATGCTTTCTCATTATTTTGATTGTTTGAGTCCTGCATTGAACCACAATTCTTGATTTGGGTTGACCTTGAGCGGGATTGTGGAGATCTGTACACCATGAAAACTCTTTTCTGATCATATGTTACCATGTTGAAGCTCTCAATAATAATAAAAAAAACTGACCGTATAGATAACCTAAACTCGCGGGCTGAGGTCTTTAACACAGATGATGGATGGTACATCTACTCCCTATCTCACTTCCTTTCATCTTCTAATTACGATTGTAGGCATGTGAAATGTCGTGGTTGTCAATCCATCCTATTCCTCAAAATGAACATCAACATTAAGGACTTAAGGTGTCCACTGAGTTCATGACCTCATGTTATTATACTATCTCATATTTGTTAACCTGGAAATTCCCTAACTTACCTTAGAATCTCAATGTTTATCAACCTATCTAACTTAGATCCTCAGAATGATGTGTAGCAAGTGAAGAAAAAAAGGATTGAACAACACCTATCAGGAAGAGAATAGCAAAAGTAAAGTTGCCATCACCTAAGTGCTGCTGTCACCAATGCCTTGATGTACCTTTTTTATCACGTTCCTTACAGAAGTGATCATTGGTGAATCAAAAGCTCCAACTGTACCATAACTACCCTACAGCTAGATTTTGAACCAGCATTTCCATTTGTATGGAATTCTATCATGATCTACTTTTCTTGGCGTGGTTTACAAAAGTTTCCTTTATCTTGGTAGGACTACCAGTCATCGGCATTTTTCACGGCATGTTCTTCTAATTTTATGTCCATTTTCAAGTTTAACCTGGTGCTCATGCCTTGCTAGATTTTATGTTTTTGGGTGTGCAGGTCATTGTAAGAACAAAGGAAAACGCAGAGAAGAAGCTGACTTTGACCTATGAAGAAATGGAAGCAGAACGGGAAGAAGTACTTAAGTTTCTCCTTTTCTTCTATTTACTAAAATACTGTTCTGTTTTCTGAATTTCATCTTCTTCAACTTTGTATAGGAAGAAGTACAAGCTGATAGTGAAAGTGATGACGAAGACCAACAAATCTACAACCCTCTCAAGTTACCAATGGGTTGGGACGGGAAACCTATCCCCTATTGGCTCTATAAGCTTCACGGTCTTGGTCAGGTACCAGCCTTGTCGTTAACAGCTTAATTAGTTATCACACCAGCCTTGTCGTTAACAGATTAATTAGTTATCACACCAGCCTTGTCGTTAACAGCTTAATTAGTTATTACCTTTTTCTGGATCTTCGGTTAGAGGTCAATGGCTCATCTTACTGTTTGCTGAATATTTCTATGTCATCATGTTAGTAATTTTTCTTCCTATATGAATGTATTGATGGGCAGTGACTGCCAATTAATTGACTGATGGGCAGTGGCAACTGGTATAAGGCATGTACGGTTGGTTAGTACAACACGCCACACCTAGGTTAAACCTAGTTTGATTTTGTTAGGCTAGTGTCTGGTTTATTGCCAAACTTTTGCAATGCCATACTTTCTTAGTCTTGTAACCCCACATTTCGGTGGCACATTTCTTGCCAAACATTGCTTAAGTGGTGGCCTTCAATTTGTTAGCTACAATTTTTGTGGCTTGCCACAGTTTATAACTGTTAGGTGTGGCGATTGTGGTAGCCATACGAATGTGCCCATATATCAACTAAATGATCTTGGCTCATTTTGCTGTGTGTCAACTTCCTCAAATTAACTGTTAGGAATTATTATATATGTTCTGTAATTTGAGCAAGTGTTGACCGGCAAAAAAAGGTTTTACTATTATCAACACGATGCTTGGAGCTACAAAATGGCATGTTACGGAAAATGAATGCTAAATCTTAATGTTCGATAGCTTGCACATAGTTTCACCTGTTATTTGTGTTTTGCCTGTGTCAAATATTAAACTCGACTTTGATCATCGATAACATTGTTGCTATTATATGCCCAGACATTACCATCGAGTTTGGTTGTAGACCACTGATGTTTTAACTATCTGTTGCCAGGAATTCAAGTGCGAGATATGTGGTAACCACAGTTACTGGGGGCGAAGGGATTATGAGCGCCATTTCAAGGAGTGGCGCCATCAGCATGGGATGCGATGCCTTGGTATTCCTAATACCAAGAACTTCAACGAAATTACATCCATTGAGGTACACCGTCCGCCATTTGCTATTGTCTTGTTCATGCGATGTCTTGCTTGCCGCGAAGTTGCTTTGACATGCCTGATTTATGTTGTCAGGAGGCGAAAGCACTGTGGGAGAGGATACAAGCAAAGCAAGGGCTGAACAAGTGGCGGCCAGACTTGGAAGAGGAGTACGAAGACAAGGATGGCAACATCTACAACAAAAAGACGTACACTGACCTGCAGCGCCAAGGCCTGATATAGATATGCGATTCTGGTGCTTTGGGGTTTGGAACGCGGCGCTAAGGGTGTGTTTGGTTTGAGCCCCAACTAGCTCCACCAAAATTTTGGCATCACCAATGCAAGGGCATGACCAAAATTTTGGCTAGTTGTTTCTGTTTGGTTTGAAGCCATCGTATGTCCAAAAAGCTGGCAGAATAGATCAACAATTGGTTTGCAACATACTGATTTGATGAAAGCCTGTTCTGCAGTCAAACTAAAAAAATAAAAAAAAACTGACACGCACTGCAAGCTCCTACAGAAGCGGCGTATCCCGGTGCATGCGGTCGCTAATTATGTACGGACATTGATTAATTACGATCTTATAAGAAACCAAAACACCAGCTTACATGCACTAGATATAGAAATAAAAAAGTATAGAAAGTGAATGGGACCCACCAATCAGAGGGGCAAGTCGGGCTGCCAATATTTTGGCGGAGCTTTTGAGCGCCCTGGAATCGCCCGCTCGTTGGCGAGAAATACATGGGCGCGGCGCTGGCGGACTGGGCGAGCCAATTCGTTGGCAACCATCCAAACCACTACTCCCTCCGTCTAGGTGTGTAAGTCATCTTACGAAAACCAAATAATTCCAAAACACTTAGGCGCGGTGCATTAAATTCTACCTCGTTTCTTGTTTCTTAACATATCAACCAATAAGAGATGTGGGGTGTGCATGCTTTTAATGACTTGAGACTATCAAACACGACATACAGTGGTTAGTTCATTGCATGCAATGCTATTAATTAGCAAATGAACATTAAGTTCTCTCGTTTTCTCCTCCTCTTTGGTCACGGTGCACAACCTAAGGTGACTTACTCACCTACACGGAGGGAGTACCAAAATTCAAGGGCAAGCCAATATTTTGGTAGGGTCGGCTTTGATGACAATCCAAACGCACCCTAAATCCATTAAAACCTGCTGACCTTGATGGTCGCTGCAACTCTATTAGCTTGCATTACATGCCGCCAGATGTTACTTGGGGGGCTCAACTTCCTTCTTCGGGTTACATACCATATTATGCTCCATTAATTGGTCTATCTTACTCCGTGTTCTTAGGTCCTGTTTGGTCAAATCCTTTCAAGATTTCGCTTCAACGTCAACATGGAGAAAGAAATATTATGTAACGGTGTTGGAGTTTGATGTGTAAGGAAAGAGCAAGACAGGAAGTAGGGCTTTTACACAGTTCGGGGCGTGAACCTGAGTAAATCGTGTGTCCATCTTTACGTGTGTCTTACATTTACTGGTATCATTATGTGGCGTCCCCTTGACAACAAATCCACGTGCTCGCTCTACTGTGCTTCGATAATTTCTGAGACTTGGCATAGGTGCTTGCATTTACCTAAAAAAGGCTTTCGTCCCACTTTATAAATAAAGCAAACCGCCACAGAGCACACATACAAAGTCAGGTCCCCACACACTCAAGTCTCACAACAAAGTACAAAGGTTCTGCTGAGGGCACAGCTCAACAAGCCCAGAGAAAAATAAAAAACAACACCAGAACGCGTCGGACGAAGAGACCGCCTAGTCTGGTTCCGGCGGAGGCGGCGGGGGCGGTGGCGACAGGCGGACGGCCATCGAACGAAGGTCAGCGATGAAGGCTGAGATGGCGTTGCGGTCCACGGGGCGGCTAAGCGGCCGCCAAAACTGCAAGAAACCCGAGAGTTTATAAAGAGCGTCAGAAGCCCGACGAAGAGGAGTGCGCTGAATCACAAGCTTATTGCGGACAGTCCAGAGGGTCCAGGCAAGGACCCCGATCTCGAGCCACCTAATGTGGCGATAGGCCACGGGGGCCAACTGGAGTTCGGCAAATAAGTCAGGGAAGTTGGTGTGACACCAATTTCCACCAACTGCGTCACGAAAGCAACTCCATAGGAACTGAGCGAAATCGCAGGAGAAGAAAATGGATTCGAGTCTTCGGGAACCCCACACAGTGGGCAAACGCCAGTATCCGGGCCATTACGCTTGCGCATCTCCACCCCAGACGGGATCCGACCGTGAATCCATTGCCACATGAAGATACAGATCTTCAGGGGTAAGTGGATGGACCACACCATCGATAGAGGAAGGGGGGCGGAAGAAGGAGCGATGACCAAGTACAACGACTTGGTGGAGAATTGGCCCGAAGGCTCAAGGCGCCATCGCGCCAGGTCGGGGCCACCATCCACCATCGGTTCGTGGAGAGCAACACAGTCAAGTAACTCACGCCAGGCGGCGGATTCCAAGGGGCTAAAGGCCCGCCGGAAAGCAAGGCGCCCTAAGTCAAGAAGGGCCCTATCAACAGAAACCAAGGGGTCAACGGAGATAGAGAAGAGGTCGGGGAAGCGGGCCGCGAAGGGAGCGTCCCCAGCCCAGCGAATCAAACCAAAACAACGTCGACGCTCCTGAACCTACCGAGATAGAGGTCCCAATACGGAGGACCGGGAGAAGCTGGACAATCGACTGCCAGAACTGAGATCCACCAGACTTCTGGCAAAAGGCGAGGGGCATTTTGCTGGATGTATTTCATATTTTTTTGAGCTATTCTTTCAATCGTATGACGTGCTCGTTGACTATGAGATGCTTGCGGCAACCCAAGAGGTAGCGTTAGAGTGTGCCATCGTGCGTTCATACATGTGAGTGTGCGTGTTTGTGAGTGTCTACATACTTTTTAAAAAAGTATTTTAATTGAAGAATGTACATAATTCTCTCTAAAATAAAGAGATTTATGGACCTCAATATTATTGTGTTTGTTAACAATAGGTTCCTAGAGATGAAGATGAGGGGCAGAGTGCCGAGGAAGAAGATAAAGTCGGCATAGGTGTCCCAAATATAACCTGTCGCGTTAGTTCCTTGGGGGAGGATGACAAGCACAAATCCTTGACAGAGGTTCTCGCAATACCGGAACCTGTCGATGACGCATTAACCACAACATTGTGTCTCTCACCACACTCTTCTCTACCCACGAACAAGCGGTTGGGGAGAGGCAGTTTTCCCCATAGTGTTTGCTGGCGAGGCCGCGGATACCTCCCCTCTCCAATTGCCACCCTGGCGATGGGAGGGGGCGGGATCCCAGTTCTCTCATGGCTTGCAAATATTCGTAGAGGTAGTGTGTGTGTTGTTGTGTCGTTGGGATAAGTGAGAGCGGCTCACGGGAGAATAAATCTGCATCAACTCAATTGCTACACTATCAACTCCATTGCCACACTGGCGATGTCCTCTAGGGCGTGTCTTAGGGCTGTATGCCATGTTTGCTTATCGATCCTTCATATCGGCGGTATTAGTTTCCCGATCGACGTTTGCGAGACAATGACGACGACATCTCTACTGGAAGTTTGTGTCCTCCTATTTCGTCCTCGTTGAAGTAGCGTTCCCTCCAACGCCGTTGACGAGAAGGATGACCTTGTTCAGGAGGGCTTGTGGTTACTACCTTTGGTGGCGGCGTTGGTGTACAAAACAAGATGACCTGGCTGAAACAAAGGATGAGGTTCGTAAATGGCGTATATGGTGGTCTTCCTCGATGGCATCGATGAATTTCCGGATCTGAGGTCGGGATGGCATGGGGACGATCCTCGACCGACAGGCCACAAAGTCATGTGTGGTGCCGCGTGCGATGGGCCTGGTCTTCAGTTCACAAAGCTCTGACGGCGGTGGTGCCTCCCTGCAACTCAACGATGCAGGCCTTTCTCCTCTAAAGTTGGAGGTTGGAGATAATCGACGGTTTTGGCGCGTGCAAGGAGCCCTTGGGATTTGTTTCTATTTTCCATTGCTCTAGGTTGTGTCATGCAAGGTTTCCAGGATAGTTGTCACGTTTCTCTGTGATTCGTTTTTTTGACACTTCTCAGTGTTTCTTTTTTTGACACTTTTGTTGTTTGATTGTTTCCATGCATGTGGGTTCCTGTAATCTCTTTGGTCTATTGGAATCAAAGCTGGCCGGCCCGGTAGCACGCCTAGCACGGCACGACACGGGCTAGACGGGTCGTGCCTGGAGGTTGGGCACGCGGGCCGACACAACCCGGCGCGTTATTTATTTTATTTTTATTTGGAGTTTTTAACATATGTATGGTATAAAGAATAGCCCAATAGGCCAAATCTGGCCTAAAAAACAGCCTAGCAGGCTTGACGTGCCGTGGTGCCAGCCCGTATAGCACCTGGGCCGGGCCTAGGCTGAAGGACACAGCACACGGGCCGGCCCAGCCCGCCTAATAATCGTGCCATGACGGGACGGGCCGTGCCAGGCTCAATTAGGGTGGGCCGGGCCGTGCCGCATGCCGGTATGTTTTTTTTTGTCTAAAGAAAACCTACTAGTTTTTTTAGGAACCTGCCGCACCAAGAAGCGCCTACGTACGCACCTTGACGTAATACTAGAAGACGCCTTCACCTGAGATCCTGAAGGAGGCAAGGAGCTATGCTCCGTTTCCTGAAGTGCGGTGTTGCCGGCGCTAGAACAAGTTCCCCCAAGATCCAGTAGGAGGAGCAATGGCAGAAGCGGCCGTCGGCGGGCCTCACCTCCCTGAGGAGATCGTTACCTGGGAGATTCTCATCCGCCTGCCGCCGAAGCCACTCGTCCGGTGCCGCGCCGTCTGCCGCTCCTGGCACCGCCGCCTCACCTCCGACTCCAAATTCCTCCTCGCCCACCACCGCCGCCAGCCCTCGCTCCCTCTCGTCACCACCGGAGAAACCCATGAGAGAAGGATCGACGCCCTGGACCACCGCACCCGCGAGCGGCGCCCTGTCGCGCGGACGGCCACCGCCGAGGACCTCGACGTGCTCGCCTCCTGCGACGGCCTCCTCATCCTCGTCGCCTACGGCGCCCTCCACATCTGCAACCCGGCGACTCGCCAGCGCGCCCCTCTCCCGCTGCTTCACGCCGCCTGCATCTCCGGGCTGTACCCTCACCGCCCGTCGGGGTCGTACCGAGTGCTGTGCTGCTTGAAGAGAGCCGAGGACGGCCGTGCCGTGTACCACGTGCACACCGTCGGATCCAGCGAGCTCAGGTGCGTCGGGCAGCCTCTCGATCCGTGGGCGTCCGGGCATCAGGTGCATGCGCTGCCGATGATGCTCTCTTGGCACCCGCTCGTGCTGGCAGACGGCAGATTTTACTGGCACCCCGTGCATTTGCCTGGTGGCAGCGGCAAGGTCAACGACATGCTGGTGTTCGACACCGTGGCTGAGTCTTTCCAGCATATGATTTCGCCCGTCGAGGGCCCCCTTCTTGAGCTGTTTGAGATGAACGACACTCTTGGATTGTATGCCTTCCGCGGTAGCACAGCTGATCTTTGGGTGCTACAGGATCACCACAGCTGGGCCTGGTCAATGAAGCACCGGATCAAATTGCAGGTGGCGGCCTTCTCTCTAGTGCCGGACATCCAAGGAGATTTGCTCCTCCTTTCTCGAAAGGGAAAGACAGGCATTCAGTGGCAATATCTGCAGTATATTTCTGGTGCCGATGGCAGTTTGTCCAAACGGTATGAATGGAGCGTGTTTCTGAATCTTAAGAAACATAGGTTCAGAGAAAGCCTTGTTCCGCATTCCTTCTTCTTGATGGATGGCAATAATGGTGGTGGTGTGGATGGAAAGCCGTTGTTCGATGGGTTGTCAACTGTGGCGGTGCTTCCTGATGATAATTCGAGCTTCACTAAGGAACCCGTGATGGACAAGTCCGGTGAATCGTCACAGGAGTGAGTCACTCGTGATGATTTTGAATTCTCATTATTTCTTAGCAGTATGTTTTTGCTATCTAAGTTTGGAAGGTTCAAGGTATCTGATAAAGCAAAGATGAGTAACCTGATACCATGCCTCAAGTTTTCGGTGCTTCCCATCAACACATTATTTGTGTTTCCCATCGACACATGATTGGCATGCAGAATAAAGTGCTTATCGTATCAGGCTTATTTAGTTTCTGCACTATAAACTTTGTAATAGGCTCTGCCAATTTCGCTGCTGACTTGTGTGCGAAGGAGGCAACATTAGCTAGGGCCACTTTGTTTCTCTGCAGGTCTTTGTATGTATTTCAGTGGTTGGATTTCTTGATGTTGTCCATTATTGGCGTGAGCTACCGTGGTGCAATGACGACAAGTTCAGTTGCAGCTTTGGCGAGAATTTGGAGGCATATAGTCGTAGTCATAGTCTGCCTTTTGTTTAGGGTAATTTTCGTATCTATGGGTTCAATTTCCCTATATCTGATTGTATCCAGTGTTCTATTGATCTAATATAAATGAGATGCAATTTCAAAAAAATAATGCTAGGGCCACTTTGTCATGGGATTCATGGTTACTAGTAGCTGCCTTTCTTACGTGCTATTTACAGCATGTCTGTAGCCTGATTAATCAATGAAAGAGGAAAGCACTTGAGCTCAAAAAACAAAGTGGTTATGTTATGCCCTTGTAGATCTGTGGTCTTCTATTTGTAACTCGTATATCTAGTAATCAATTGATGATGTATTGAGATTTTGATAAACAACCTTTTTATCTATTGCTGATACTTTCAGTGTAAACTTATTTACCTGGCCTTCTTCCTGTAGGCCTTCTCAAAGTGAATGGTAGCAGTAAGATGGCAAGATTACATGACGATGGAAATACATTTCTCCCCCATCTTGACACCACTTCTTGTTTTGTTAATCTGGATGCTGTTATCTCCGGGGAATACACTGCTTGCGTGTGCAGACACATCCTAGAAACGTTCCAGAAATTTTTATCTATAGGATCATGTATATGGTATATGCCAGGTACTCTCTCCGCCTCAAAATGTAAGACGTTTTTGCAAACTAACATAGCTTGCAAAAACGTCTTATATTGTGGAACGGAGGGTGCAAAAACGTCTTGTATTGTGGGACTGAGGGAGTACCATTTTATCACTTCAGAAATACTCCCTCTGTCTCAAAATATAAGAACGTTTTTTACACTAGCATAGTATTAAAAATGTTCTTATATTTTGGGATGGAGGGAGTAGATCTCTCAGAAGCTCTTTTCCAATCCTTTTTGTTACACAAAGAAAAATGTTTTAGGGATAGATCTAGTGATAACCTTACCTCTTTAAGTTTAGGTTAAAACACAAATAGAATCGATAGCAGAGGAACCCAAGGACAGTCCGGCCCTTGTTCTCAGTCCTCTTGGGTTCAACTCTCTCATCTTGGATTATCCGCCTGCATTCCAAAAATAAATTGAAGTTCTAGCTTTGCCCTAAGTCAAACCTCTTCAAATTTTTACCAAATTTTATAAAAACAATGCATTGACATTTACAACAACAAATTAGCTTCGTTAAATCCAACATGCTATTTTTTTTCTTCAAAATATAGCTATCTGATGGTGTAGGTGTTGATTTTCTTTTTACTCCCTCTCTTCCGGTTCAATCAATGTAGATTGTGAGTGGATGACATGAGTTTTGTGGATACGAAACTGCCCAATAAAATATTCCTCACCTATTCAACTCCGGAAGCAATAAGTGCATCACCCTTCCTCTTATTGAACTTGCATGGTGCATGTAGAGATACATGCATGACCACTAATTCCCTCACTCTCATTAAATATGGCGTGGACTCAAAACTCTTTAAGGCTGGTCACAATGGGCAAGAACATAAGCTAGTAACTTACACACTTCCCTAGACTATATTACTATCTCCATAGTGGGTAGGAACATCTATGTAGTGTCATGCAACGATGTATTTATTAGGTTATAGACTCATTGTTTCTTGGAGTGTGTGATGTTCCGGTAACTTAGCTACTCCCTCCGTCTAGGTGAGTAAGTCACCTTAGGTTGTGCACCGTGACCAAGGAGGAGGAGAAAACGAGAGAACTTAATGTTCATTTGCTAATTAATAGCATTGCATGCAATGAACTAACCACTGCATGTCGTGTTTGGTAGTCTCAAGTCATTAAAAGCATGCACACCCCACATCTCTTATTGGTTGATATGTCAAGAAACAAGAAACGAGATAGAATTTAATGCACCGGGCCTAAGTGTTTTGGGATTATTTGGTTTTCGTAAGATGACTTACACACCTAGACGGAGGGAGTAGTTACCACAAGCACCTCTCTCTTCATTAAATACGTGACACATAAGCAAAGTTGTATTGGAGTGTGTGATGTTACTTCTAAATTCCTCCCCACTGTGACCAGCCTAACTGAATTGGACTCAAAGTGAGCCTAATATAATGGAAATCTGAAACTTTTGAGATGAACCCTTTAGATCGGAAAGGAGGAAGTAATTAACTAGTAAATGTGTATATGCAATGCACATTGATATTAGACTACTATTAATTGCACATGGATATAAGGTATGATATTATTTGCATATTACTTATGTAATTAATGATGGCATCGATATTTGACGTCTGTATTTGATATACTCTGAGTCCTCGTGACCCTGGCTTGTAATATAAAGATTTATGTTTATTTTGTGTCGTAGAGTTATCCTGCGATATTGACGTGAGTCACTATTTGTGATGCATGTATGACTAGTGCACGATTATAAACGGGGCGTCACAGGTCAACTCATACGCAAGACCCCAAGGGGGCGTCTGTTTTGTCCGAATTTTGTCCGTTTGGGTCGGGCAAAGAGGCGGCGTGCGGCCATTTCTACGTTTGCACTGGTCGTGCGCCCAATGGACGGATGCATCTGGTCCGCCACGGCCGGCTAGAGGCCCTATGTATACATTTTTTGAACTATATGCATTGTAAATTTTTACAACCAAAAAAATTTAAGGTTGCAAATAGTTTTACAATCAAATAGTTACACATCCGAATAAAAACACAATCAAAATAGTTTTACAACCCAATCAAAATTGCCTTGAATACATGAAAAGAAAATGAACTGATACATCTACTGGTTGCCAATATGATTCCACATGTGCTCAACCAAGTCATTTTGGAGCTGCATATGAGTATGTCAATCATGCATTTCATGATGGAATTAGATGAAATGTTCAAACTTTTGCCGGTTCTTGGTGCTCAGACACAACATATTCACCCAGATATCCAAATCCTTGGTCATAGATGTTGTCATCACGCTCATCCCCCACGATCATGTTGTGCATGACCACAGAAGCAGTCATCACCCCTCGAAGCTTCTAGGTGCTCCATGTCAGTGCAGGGTGTCGAACGATACCGCATCGATATTGAAGCACACCAAAAGCACGCTCCACGTCCTTCCTGGCACTCTGGCACTCTCTTGTGCTGGGCACATATCTGTTTCTTCTCTCCTTACGGGTTGGATATTGTCTTCACAAGAGTTGACCATTGAGGATAAATGCCATCATGTAGGTAGTATCCCTTGTTGTGATGGTCCATTGATCTCAAAGTTGACCTCTAGGCAGTGGCCTTCTGCAAACCTTGCAAACAATAGAGAACGCTAAAGCACGTTGATATCGTTCTCAGAGCCAACCATTGTTGGGGAACGCAGTAATTCAAAATTTTCCTACGATCACGCAAGATCTATCTAGGAGATGCATAGCAACGAGACAGGAGAGTGTGTCCACGTACCCTCATGGAACGAAAGCGGAAGCTTTTAATAACACGGTTGATGTAGTCGAACATCTTCACGATCCAACCGATCCAAGTACCGAACGTACGGCACATCCTTGTTCAGCACACGTTCAGCACGATGACGTCCCTCGAGCTCTTGATCCAGTTGAGGACGAGGGAGAGTTCCGTCAGCACGACGACGTGGCGACGGTGTTGATGATGTTACCGGCGCAGGGCTTCACCTAAGCACTACGATGATATGACCGAGGTGTTAAACTGTGGAGGGGGGCACCGCACACGGCTAAGAGAACAATTGGTGTGCCTTGGGGTGCCCCCTTGCCCCCGTATATAAAGAAGGGAGGAGGAGGAGACCGGCCTTGGAGGGGCGCGCCTATAGGGGGAGTCCAACTAGGATTCCCAATCCTAGTTGGAGTCCCCTTCCTTTTCCAAGAGAGGGAGAGAGGGAAAGAGGTGGAGAGGAAGAAGGAAAGAGGGGGAGCGCCCCCCTCCTAATCCAATTCGGACCAGCCAGGGGGGGGGAGGGGCGCGGCCACCCTGCGGCCCTCCTCTCCTTTCCACTAAAGCCCAATAAGGCCCACTACTTTCCCGGGGGGTTCCGGTAACCTCCCGGTACTCTGAAATATGCCCGAATCATTCCGAAACATTTCTGGTGTCCGAACATAACCTTCCAATATATCAATCTTTATGTCTCGACCATTTCGAGACTCCTCGTCACGTCTGTGATCTCATCCAAGACTCCGAACAAACTTCGGTCATCAAAAACACATAACTCATAATACAAATCGTCATCGAGAACTATGTAGACATGATCGAGATACATCTCCGATCAATAACCAATAGCAGAACCTGGATGATCATATTGTCTCCTACATATTCTATGAAGATCTTTATCGGTTAAACCGCATAACAACATATGTTGTTCCCTTTGTCATCAGTATGTTACTTGCCCGAGATTCGATCTTCGGTATCATCATACCTAGTTCAATCTTGTTACCGGCAAGTCTCTTTACTCGTTCCGTAATACTTCATCCCGCAACTAACACATTAGTCACATTGCTTGCAAGGCTTATAGTGATGAGCATTACCGAGAGGGCCCAAAGATACCTCTCCAATACATGGAGTGACAAATCCTATTCTCGATCTATGCCAACCCAACAAACACCTTTGGAGACACCTATAGAGCATCTTTATAATCACCTAGTAACATTGGTGAAGTTTGATAGCACACAAGGTGTTCCTCCGGTATTCGGGAGTTGCATAATCTCATAGTCCGAGGAACATGTATAAGTCATGAAGAAAGCGGTAGCAATGAAACTATAACAATCATGATGCTAAGCTAACAGATGGGTCTTGTCCATCACATCATTCTCCTAATGATGTGATCACGTTCATCAAATGACAACACATGTCTATGGTTAGGAAACATAACCATCTTTGATTAATGAGCTAGTCTAGTAGAGGCATACTAGGGACACTATGTTTTGTCTATGTATTCACACATGTACTAAGTTTCTGGTTAATACAATTCTAGCATGAATAATAAACATTCATCATGATATACGAAAATATAAATAACAACTTTATCATTGCCTCTAGGGCATATTTCCTTCAGTCTCCCACTTGCACTAGAGTCAATAATCTAGATTACACAGTAATGATTTTAACACCCATGGAGTCTTGGTGTTGATCATGTTTTGATCGTGGAAGAGTCTTAGTCAATAGGTATGCTGTTGGGGAACGTAGTAGAAATTCAAAATTTTCCTACGTATAACCAAGATCTATCTATGGAGAAACCAGCAACGAGGGGAAGGAGAGTGCATCTACATACCCTTGTAGATCGCTAAGCGGAAGCGTTCAAGAGAACGGGGTTGAAGGAGTCGTACTCGTCGTGATTCAAATCACCGGAGATCCTAGTGCCGAACGGACGGCACCTCCGCGTTCAACACACGTACAGCCCGGTGACGTCTCCCACGCTTTGATCCAGCAAGGAGAGAGGGAGAGGTTGAGGAAGACTTCATCCAACAGCAGCGCAACGGCGTGGTGGTGATGGAGGAGCATGGTAGTCCTGCAGGGCTTCGCCAAGCACCTACGGGAGAGGAGGAGGTGTCACGGGAGGGAGGGAGGCGCCAGGGCTTCAGGTATGGATGCCCTCCCTCCCCTCCACTATATATAGGGGCAAGGGAGAGGGGGGAGGCGCAGCCTTGCCCCTTCCTCCAAGGAAGGGGTGCGTCCAAGAGGGGGGAGGAGTCCATCCTCCCCAAGGCACCTCGGAGGTGCCTTCCCCCTTGAGGACTCTTCCCTCCCCAAGTTTCCTTGGCGCATGGGCCTCTTGGGGCTGGTGCCCTTGGCCCATATAGGCCAAGGCGCACCCCCTACAGCCCATGTGTCCCCCCGGGGCAGGTGGACCCCCCCGGTGGACCCCCGGACCCCTTTCGGCACTCCCGGTACAATACCGATAAAGTGCGAAACTTTTCCGGCGACCAAAACAGGACTTCCCATATATAAATCTTTACCTCCGGACCATTCCGGAACTCCTCGTGACGTCCGGGATCTCATCCGGGACTCCGAACAACATTCGGTAACCACATACAAACTTCCTTTATAACCCTAGCGTCATCGAACCTTAAGTGTGTAGACCCTACGGGTTCGGGAGACATGCAGACATGACCGAGACGTTCTCCGGTCAATAACCAACAGCAGGATCTGGATACCCATGTTGGCTCCCACATGTTCCACGATGATCTCATCGAATGAACCACGATGTCAAGGACTTAATCAATCCCGTATACAATTCCCTTTGTCTAGCTGTATTATACTTGCCCGAGGTTCGATCGTCGGTATACCGATACCTTGTTCAATCTCGTTACCGGCAAGTCTCTTTACTCGTTCCTTAACACATCATCCCGTGATCAACCCCTTGGTCACATTGTGCACATTATGATGATGTCCTACCGAGTGGGCCCAGAGATACCTCTCCGTTTACACGGAGTGACAAATCCCAGTCTCGATTCGTGCCAACCCAACAGACACTTTCGGAGATACCTGTAGTGCACCTTTATAGTCACCCAGTTATGTTGTGACGTTTGGTACACCCAAAGCATTCCTACGGTATCCGGGAGTTGCACAATCTCATGGTCTAAGGAAATGATACTTGACATTAGAAAAGCTTTAGCATACGAACTACACGATCTTTGTGCTAGGCTTAGGATTGGGTCTTGTCCATCACATCATTCTCCTAATGATGTGATCCCATTATCAATGACATCCAATGTCCATGGTCAGGAAACTGTAACCATCTATTGATCAACGAGCTAGTCAACTAGAGGCTTACTAGGGACATGGTGTTGTCTATGTATCCACACATGTATCTGAGTTTCCTATCAATACAATTATAGCATGGATGATAAACGATTATCATGAACAAGGAAATATAATAATAACCAATTTATTATTGCCTCTAGCGCATATTTCCAACAGTCTCCCACTTGCACTAGAGTCAATAATCTAGTTCACATCGCCATGTGATTAACACTCACAGGTCACATCGCCATGTGACCAACATCCAAAGAGTTTATTAGAGTCAACAATCTAGTTCACATCACTATGTGATTAACACTCAATGAGTTCTGGGTTTGATCATGTTGCTTGTGAGAGAGGTTTTAGTCCAGGGGTCTGAACCTTTCAGATCCGTGTGTGCTTTACAAATCTCTATGTCATCTCCTAGATGTAGCTACCACGTTCTATTTGGAGCTATTCCAAATAACTGTTCTACTTGGAGCTATTCTAAATTGTTGCTCCATTATATGTATCCGGTATCTCTACTCAGAGCTATCCGGATAGGTGTTAAGCTTGCATCGACGTAACTCTTTACGTCGAACTCTTTATCACCTCCATAATCGAGAAAATTCCTTAGTCCACTAGTTACTAAGGATAACTTTGACCGCTGTCCTGTGATCCATTCTTAGATCACTCTTGTACCCCTTGACTGACTCATGGCAAGGCACATTTCAGGTGCGGTACACAGCATAGCATACTGTAGGGCCTGCGTCTAAAGCATAGGGGACGACCTTCGTCCTTTCTCTCTTTTCTGCCGAGGTCGAGCTTTAAGTCTTAACTTCGTACCTTACAACTCAGGCAAGAACTTCTTCTTTGACTGATCCATCTTGAACACCTTCAAGATCATGTCAAGGTATGTGCTCATTTGAAAGTATTATTAAGCATTTTGATCTATCCTTATAGATATTGATGCTCAATGTTCAAGTAGCTTAATCCAGGTTTTCTATTGAAAAACATTTTCCAAATAACCCTATATGCTTTCCAGAAATTCTACGTCATTTCTGATCATCAATATGTCAACAACATATACTCATCAGAAATTCTATAGTGCTCCCACTCACTTCTTTGGAAATACAAGTTTCTCATAAACTTTGTATAAACCTAAAATCTTTGATCATCTTATCAAAGTGCACAGTCCAACTCCGAGATGCTTACTCCAGTCCATGGAAGGATCGCTAGAGCTAGCATACCTTTTAGCATCCTTAGGATCGACAAAACCTTTCTGATTGTATTACATACAACCTTTCCTTACGAAAACTGGTAAGGAAACTCGTTTTGACATCCATCTGCCAGATTTCATAAATGCAGCTAATGCTAACATGAATCCGACGGACTTAAGCATCGCTACGGATGAGAAAATCTCATCGTAGTCAACTCCTTGAACTTGTGAAAAAACTCTTCGCCACAAGTCGAGCTTCATAGACGGTGACATTACCGTCCACGTCCGTCTTCTTCTTAAAGATCCATTTATCTTAATGGCTTGCCGATCATTGGGCAAGTCCACCAAAGTCCATGCTTTGTTCTGATACATGGATCCTATCTCGGATTTCATGGTTTCTTAACCATTTGTCGGAATTTGGGCCCACCATCGCTTCTCCATAGCTCGTAGGTTCATTGTTGTCTAGCAACATGACCTTCAAGACAGGATTACTGTACCACTCTGAAGTAGTACGTATCCTTGTCACCCTACGAGGTACGACAGTGACTTGATCCGAAACTTCATGATCACTATCATAAGCTTCTACTTCAATTGGTGTAGGTGACACATGAACAACTTCCTGTGCCCTGATACACACTGGTTGAAGTGATGGTTCAATAACCATATCAAGTCTCCACCATCCTCCCACTCAACTCTTTCGAGAGAAACCTTTCCTCGAGAAAGGACCCGATTCAAGAAACAATCCATATTGCTTCCGGATCTGAATTAGGAGGTATACCCAACTGTTTTGGGTGTCCTATGAAGATGCATTTTATCCGCTTTGGGTTCGAGCTTATCAATCCTGAAACTTTTTCACATAAGCGTCGCAGCCCCAAACCTTTAAGAAACGACAACTTAGGTTTCTCTAAACCATAATTCATACGGTGTCATCTCAACGGAATTACGTGGTGCCCTATTAAAGTGAGTGCGGTTGTCTCTAATGCCTAACCCATGAACGATAGTGGTAATTTGATAAGAGACATCATGGTACGCACCATATCCAATAGGGTGCAACTATGATGTTCGGACACACCATCACACTATGGTGTTCCAGGTGGTATTAATTGTGAAACAATTTCCACAATGTCTTAATTGTGTGCCAAAACTCGTAATTCAGATATTCATCTCTATGATCATATCATAGACATTCTATCCTCTTGTCACGAAGATCTTAAACTTCACTATGAAATTACTTGAACCATTCAATAATTCAGACTTGTGTTTCATCAAGTAAATATACTCAACATCTACTCGAATCATCTGTGAAGAAAGAACATAACGATATTCACTGCATGCCTCAGCACTCATTGGACTGCACACATCAAAATGTGTTGCTTCCAACAAGTTGCTATCTTGTTCCATTTTACTGACACCGAGGCTTTTCAGTCATCTTGCCCATGTGGTATAATTTGCATATCTCAAGTGATCCAAAATCAAGTGAGTCCAAACGATCCATCTGCATGGAGTTTCTTCATGCGTATACACCAATAGACATGGTTCGCATGTCTCAAACTTTTCAAAACGAGTGAGTCCAAAGATCCATCAACATGGAGCTTCATCATGCGTTTTATACCGATATGACTTACGTGGCAGTGCCACAAGTAGGTGGTATTATCATTACTATCTTATATCTTTTGGCATGAACATGTGTATCACTACGATCGAGATTCAATAAACCATTCATTTTAGGCGTAAGACCATTGAAGGTATTATTCAAATAAACAGAGTAACCATTATTCTCCTTAAATGAATAACCGTATTGCGATAGACATAATCCAATCATGTCTATGCTCAACGCAAACACCAATCTCGATGGTAGGGGGAGCGTACGATATTTGATCATGTCAACATTGGAAACACTTCCAACACATATCGTCAGCTCACCTTTAGCTAGTCTCCGTTTTTTCCGTAGCTTTTATTTCGGGTTACTAACACTTAGCAACCGAACCGGTATCTTAATACCCTGGTGCTACTAGGAGTACTAGTAAAGTACACATTAACATAATGTATATCCAATATACTTCTATCGACTTTGCCAGCCTTCTTATCTACCAAGTATCTAGGGTAATTCTGCTCCAGTGGTTGTTCCCCTTATCACAGAAGCACTTAGTCTCGGGTTTGGGTTCAACCTCGGGTTTCTTCACTGGTGCAGCAGCTGATTTGCCGTTTCATGAAGTATCCCTTCTTGCCCTTGCCCTTCTTGAAACTAGTGGTTTCACCAACCATCAACAATTGATGCTCCTTCTTGATTTCTACTTTCGCGATGTCAAACATCACGAATATCTCAAGGATCATCATATCTATCCCTGATTTGTTATAGTTCATCACAAAGCTCTAGCAGCTTGGTGGTAATGACTTTGGAGGAACATCACTATCTCATCTGGAAGATCAACTCCCACTCGATTCAAGTGATTGTTGCACTCAGACAATCTGAGCACAAGCTCAACGATTGAGCTTTTCTCCCTTAGTTTGCAGGCTAAGAAAAATCGTCGGAGGTCTCATACCTCTTGACGTGGGCACGAGCCTGAAATCCCAATTTCAGCCCTCGAAACATCTCATATGTTCCGCGATGTTTCGAAAAACGTCTTTGGTGCCTCTACTTAAGCCATTTAACTGAACTATCACGTAGTTATCAAAACGTGTATGTCCGATGTTCGCAACATCCACAGATGACGTTTGGGGTTCAGCACACTGAGCCGTGCATTAAGGACATAAGCTTTCTACTATCCGCATAATCGCTACTATCAACTTTCAACTATATTTTCTCTAGGAACATATCTAAAAAGTGGAACTAAAGCGCGAGCTTACGACATAATTTGCAAAGATCTTTTGACTATGTTCAGGATAATTAAGTTCATCTTATGAACTCCCACTCAGATAGACATCCCTCTAGTCATCTAAGTGATTACATGATCCGAGTCAACTAGGCCGTGTCCGATCATCACGTGAGACAGACTAGTCATCATCGGTGAACATCTTCATGTTGATCGTATCTACTATACGACTCATGCTCGACCTTTCGGTCTATGTGTTCCGAGGCCATGTCTGTACATGCTAGGCTCGTAAAGTTAACCCTAAGTGTTTCGCGTGTGTAAATCTGTCTTACACCCATTGTATGTGAACGTAAGAATCCATCACACCCGATCATCACGTGGTGCTTAGAAGCGACGAACTTTAGCAACGGTGCACAGTTAGGGGTGAACACTTCTTGAAATTGTTGTAAGGGATCATCTTATTTACTACCGTCGTTCTAAGTAAACAAGATGCATAAACATGATAATCATCACATGCAATCAAATAGTGACATGATATGGCCAATATCATTTTGCTCCTTTTGATCTCCATCTTCGGGGCTCCATGATCATCATCGTCACCGGCATGACACCATGATCTCCATCATCATGATCTCCATCATCGCGTCTTCATGAAGTTGTCTCGCCAACTATTACTTCTACTACTGTGGCTACCGGTTAGCAATAAAGTAAAGTAATTACATGGCGTTGTTCAATGACACGCAGGTCATACAATAAATAAAGACAACTCCTATGGCTCCTGCCGGTTGTCATACTCATCGACATGCAAGTCGTGAATCCTATTACAAGAACATGATCAATCTCATACATCACATATCATTCATCACATTCTTCTTGGCCATATCACATCACAAAGCATACCCTGCAAAAACAAGTTAGACATCCTCTAATTGTTGTTTGCATGTTTTACGTGGCTGCTATGGGTTTCTAGCAAGAACGTTTCTTACCTACGCAAAAACCACAACGTGATATGTCAATTGCTATTTACCCTTCATAAGGACCCTTTTCATCGAATCCGTTCCGACTAAAGTGGGAGAGACTGGCACCCGCTAGCCACCTTATGCACAAAGTGCATGTCAGTCGGTGGAACCTGTCTCACGTAAGAGTACGTGTAAGGTCGGTCCAGGCCGCTTCATCCCACAATACCGTCGAAACAAGATTGGACTAGTAACGGTAAGCATATTGAACAACATCAACGCCCACAACTACTTTGTGTTCTACTCGTGCAAAGAATCTACGCAATAGACCTAACTCATGATGCCACTGTTGGGGAACGTAGCAGAAATTCAAAATTTTCCTACGTATAACCAAGATCTATCTATGGAGAAACCAGCAACGAGGGGAAGGAGAGTGCATCTACATACCCTTGTAGATCGCTAAGCGGAAGCGTTCAAGAGAACGGGGTTGAAGGAGTCGTACTCGTCGTGATTCAAATCACTGGAGATCCTAGTGCCGAACGGACGGCACCTCCGCGTTCAACACACGTACAGCCCGGTGACGTCTCCCACGCCTTGATCCAGCAAGGAGAGAGGGAGAGGTTGAGGAAGACTTCATCCAACAGCAGCACAACGGCGTGGTGGTGATGGAGGAGCGTGGTAGTCCTGCAGGGCTTCGCCAAGCACCTACGGGAGAGGAGGAGGTGTCACGGGAGGGAGGGAGGCGCCAGGGCTTCAGGTATGGATGACCTCCCTCCCCTCCACTATATATAGGGGCAAGGGAGAGGGGGGAGGCGCAGCCTTGCCCCTTCCTCCAAGGAAGGGGTGCGGCCAAGAGGGGGGGGAGGGGTCCATCCTCCCCAAGGCACCTCGGAGGTGCCTTCCCCCTTGAGGACTCTTCCCTCCCCAAGTTTCCTTGGCGCATGGGCCTCTTGGGGCTGGTGCCCTTGGCCCATATAGGCCAAGGCGCACCCCCTACAGCCCATGTTGCCCCCCGGGGCAGGTGGACCCCCCCGGTGGACCCCCGGACCCCTTTCGGCACTCCCGGTACAATACCGATAAAGTGCGAAACTTTTCCGGCGACCAAAACAGGACTTCCCATATATAAATCTTTACCTCCGGACCATTCCGGAACTCCTCGTGACGTCCGGGATCTCATCCGGGACTCCGAACAACATTCGGTAACCACATACAAACTTCCTTTATAACCCTAGCGTCATCGAACCTTAAGTGTGTAGACCCTACGGGTTCGGGAGACATGCAGACATGACCGAGACGTTCTCCGGTCAATAACCAACAGCAGGATCTGGATACCCATGTTGGCTCCCACATGTTCCACGATGATCTCATCGAATGAACCACGATGTCAAGGACTTAATCAATCCCGTATACAATTCCCTTTGTCTAGCTGTATTATACTTGCCCGAGGTTCGATCGTCGGTATACCGATACCTTGTTCAATCTCGTTACCGGCAAGTCTCTTTACTCATTCCGTAACACATCATCCCGTGATCAACCCCTTGGTCACATTGTGCACATTATGATGATGTCCTACCGAGTGGGCCCAGAGATACCTCTCCGTTTACACGGAGTGACAAATCCCAGTCTCGATTCGTGCCAACCCAACAGACACTTTCGGAGATACCTGTAGTGCACCTTTATAGTCACCCAGTTACGTTGTGACGTTTGGTACACCCAAAGCATTCCTACGGTATCCGGGAGTTGCACAATCTCATGGTCTAAGGAAATGATACTTGACATTAGAAAAGCTTTAGCATACGAACTACACGATCTTTGTGCTAGGCTTAGGATTGGGTCTTGTCCATCACATCATTCTCCTAATGATGTGATCCCATTATCAATGACATCCAATGTCCATGGTCAGGAAACCGTAACCATCTATTGATCAACGAGCTAGTCAACTAGAGGCTTACTAGGGACATGGTGTTGTCTATGTATCCACACATGTATCTGAGTTTCCTATCAATACAATTATAGCATGGATGATAAACGATTATCATGAACAAGGAAATATAATAATAACCAATTTATTATTGCCTCTAGGGCATATTTCCAACATATGAAACGTTCAGATCCGTATGTATCTTGCAAACCTCTATGTCTCCCTACAACACTTGATGATAGATGGAATTGAATCGTCTCTTGATGTGTTTGGTTCTCTTGTGAAATCTGGATTCCTTTGCCAAGGCAATTGCACCAATATTGTCACACAAGATTTTCATTGGACCCGATGCACTAGGTATAACACCTAGATCGGATATGAACTCCTTCATCCAGACTCCTTCATTTGCTGCTTCCGAAGCAGCTATGTACTCCGCTTCACGCGTAGATCCCGCCACGACGCTCTGTTTGGAACTGCACCAACTGACAGCTCCACCATTCAATATAAATACGTATCCGGTTTGTTACTTAGAGTCATCTGGATCAGTGTCAAAACTTGCATGGATGTAACCATTTACGATGAGCTCTTTGTCACCCCCATAATGAGAAACATATCCTTAGTCCTTTTCAGATATTTCAGTGTCACGCCCAATATGCGACCCTATCCAAAATGAACTCGAAGGTCCCACCAAGGATAGACCCGCATATTGAAACGCTTTTGCAAGGTGGATATCATTACATCAACATTACATAATAGATGGGGATACATACATAAGGCATACAATGCCACATGAATACAAAATCACAATACATCAGAGCATCATCCGACTACGAATGAAACACAAACAGAAACTGAAACGACATCCACCCTGCTAGCCCAGGCTGCTGACCTGGAACCTATCCCCTGATCGAAGAAGAAGCAGAAGAAGAACTCAACGCAAGCAAGCATCGCTCTCGCGTCATGATCATCGCAAAACCTGTGCCTGCAACTGTTGTTGTAGTAATCTGTGAGCCACGAGGACTCAGCAATCCCATTACCATGGGTATCAAGACTAGCAAAGCTTAAAGGGAAAGGAAGGGGTAAAGTGGTGAGGCTGCAGCAGCGAATAAGCATATATGGTGGCTAACATACACAAATAAGAGTGAGAAGAGAGCAAATGGAACGGTCGTGAAGCTAGCAATGATCAAGAAGTGATCCTGAACTCCTACTTACGTCAAACATAACCCAGAAACCGTGTTCACTTCCCGGACTCCGCCGAAAAGAGACCATCACGGCTACACACGCGGTTGATGCGTTTTAATTTGGATCTGGTGTCAAGTTATCTACAACCGGACATTAACAAATTCCCATCTGCCTATAACCATAGGCACGGCTTTCAAAAGATTATACCCTGCAGGGGTGTCCCAACTTAGCCCATGACAAGCTCTCGCGATCAACGAAGGAATAGACCTTCTCCCAGGAAGACCCGATCAAACTCGGAATCCGGTTTACAAGACATTTCGACAATGGTAAAACAAGACCAGCAAAGCCTCCCGCTGTGCCGACAAATCCCGATAGGAGCTGCACATATCTCGTTCTCAGGGCACACCAGATTGTCCAAACTTCCGGTAGGCCAGCCCAGAGTTGCCCCTGGTGGCCACCGGCGGTTGACAGGTTGGACCAACACTCACGACGAGCACTGGCCCGGGGGGGGGGGATAAAATAAAGATGACCCTCGAGAGCGCGACTCTCAAGGGAAAAAGGGCTAGGTGAGGCAAATGGTAAAACCAAGGTTGGGCCTTGCTGGAGGAGTTTTATTCAAAGCAAACTATCAAGGGGTCCCATAAATCACCCGACCGCGTAAGGAACGCAAAATCCGGGAACATAACACCGGTATGACGGAAACTAGGGCGGCAAGAGTGGAACAAAACACCAGGCAAAAGGCCGAGTCATCCACCCTTTACCAAGTATATAGATGCATTAATAATATAAGAGATATTGTGATATCCCAACATAAATCCTGTCCACCATGGAGAAATCTTCAACTTCACCTGCAACTAGCAACGCTATAAGAGGGCTGAGCAAAGTGGTAACATAGCCAAACAACAGTTTGCGTAGGAAAGGTGTCAAAGGTTAGAGGTTCATGGCAATATGGGAGGCTTGATAAACAGGTGATAGGTAGCGCAATATAGCGATAGAATGAAGCAACTAGCATAGCAATGATAGTAGTGAGATTCAGGGTAGCGGTCATATTGCCTGAAATCCCGCAAGGAAGAAGAACAAGTCCATGAAGAAGATGGAGCCACGAAGACGAACCAAGCATAGACGAACGAATCCTCACGATCGCAACGAAACAGGAACTAACAAGAAGAAGTACACAACATGGTAAACACACCACACATGAACAAGGCATGATGCACACACGAGCATGATGCATGACAAAGCTACATGAAGCTACTCATGGCAAGAGATGATGCAAACAAGAGCAACACATCAAGGCAAGTTTAAGTGAGTCCGGGAACAACATATAACAATTCCGGTAAGTCCTCATATGCATATTTCGAAATTGGTCCAGATCTGAATAAACCTTATGTTCAAGTTGTTAAACATCCAGTTTAGATGCACAAAGATGATCTACACGAGATTCTAGTCAAGTTACATATAAAGTTCATTAGATTCGGAGCTATGGCCTAGAAGATATGAGCAAAACAAGTTAAACATGGCATTGATGCGAAATGCATACAAACATCAAGCAAACACCTCAAAACAAGGGTGCAACATGATAATATGAAGCTACACGCAAAATCAAGCAAGTTTCATATGGAGCACACTCAAAACGGAGCAACGGTTCAACACACACATATGAAACAAGTTTAAAGGACAAGCTGTCCAAAACAGCAACTAGGCATATTGCAAGCATCAAAACAATAAGCTACAGCACCCCAACATGAAAACAAAAGACATGGGCATGATGTACAGGTAAAGCACAACAAAACATGAACACTGAGCTATCTCTAGAAATCACTAGAACATGCTCAAACACACATGGTAAGATTGCAAGTAATAACAATTTCAGACTTTGCAGAAAATAACATCACGATGCAATGTCAGAGCTATCAAACAACATGTTACAGGAACTTATAATGGCAAACAAAGCATGGAATGAATCTACTAAATGCATAGATCAAAAGAACCTTAGGGACCATAAGCCAAAAAGGATCAAAAAATATGATGGCACCCACGTAAACATAGCAAGTTATATTACAGATTCATACATTGCAGGAACATAATTATGAAGGCATGTAGATGAGCTTGTACCACTCACCACAGAGCAATACATGGCATGGCAAGGCAACCAACAGTAAGAAGGCATGTTTGTGAAGCTAATCATGGCAATAGCAAGGTCATAGGGTGCATGGATCACTAGCAAAACACATGGCAACAGGTGAACTTAATGTTAACAGGCTGACAGCAACATTTTCAAGCAACTTTGAAGCAAGATATGAACAAGCTACAGCAAGCTATAAATGCAACCAGGGGCATGGATGGATAGAGCATGACATGTAGATCAAAACATATTTAGTGATCATCTCCAGATTATGCATAGAATGATTAGTGGCAACATGTTTACATAGCATCACGAAATAACAGATTCAGCCTAGCAAAACAGCAACAGCGAGTACACTACTTAACAAGCTCGATTCACTCACCACAAGTCATTGCATGACAAGATAAGCATAGCATCATCAAGAAGACATGTTTGTCAAACAAACCAAGTCAAGAACAAGTCCATAGCATGCAAGGATCAACTATAGCAACCTTGGCCAAATTGAATAACATGTAAACAATCTGCCAGGAAACATTTTGAAGCAAAAGTAGAGCACGAAAATGATATGCTAGACTACTCCATAATTGCAAGCAAGGGCATGAATGGATAGACAATAACCTCATGTTCAAAACACCATTACTGAAGTATCTCAAAATATGCATGGATCTCTCTGTAGCATCAAGTTTACAAGACATCAAAATTACAGCAGAACAGGGACTAAAATCAGCAATATCACGATGCCTAGTTTGCATGCTTGTGCTAGTCACCACATTGATCACAAAAATACAAGGCATACACCACTATAAATATGGCATGGCATAGTTCAAAACACATGTAGATATCAACCTCATAGGATGCACACATCAATCATGGCAAAAATGACAAATGAACTCGTTCTGTTAACAGACAGCAGAAAACATCATGAAGCACTCTTACAACAATGATTCGGGTATCAAGATGACCTCAAATGAATATGATGCAATGTAATGAAATGATGTACTCGTTGAGACGAACAATATGACATATTACACGCACGAAACGGAGCTATGGATGCGGAGATACGATGCGATGAACATGACATGAAAATTACACAGAAACGGGGACTTAGCAGTTTTTTCACCTCGCGAAAAAAAACTGTCAGCTCGGGGTCGTGTGCTTCTCTCGTACGAACGGTTCCGGCGGAAGTCAACGGCGACGACGAAGGGGCGTGGGACTCCGGCGGGGCTCAGGATGGCCGGGAATGGGTAGATCGGGGCATGGGCTACCAGATCCGGGCAAGAGCGGCAGCGGACGGAGCTCGGGGCGGCGCTGTTGCCGGTGGAGCTTGGGGCAGCCATCCATGGAGTCCTGGCACATGAGAGAGAGAGACCGTGAGGGAGAGCCTCAGAGGATAAGCAGGGGCGTGGGGAGGAGGTTCCGTGATGGGGCTGGCCTGGCCTCGCCGGAGTTGGTCGCCGGCAGGGCGTCTCGCCGGCGGGAGCTCGGGCGGAGGCGGAGTCGGGGACGAGGCCATGGCACCAAAGCGGAGCAGGAGGCGCGGCACGGATCCGGGCCTGGCGCGGCCCGACGCGGGCTCCAGATGGGCCGAGCGGGCCTGCGGCGGTGGAGGAGGGGCTGGGGCGACGCGGCGGCTACGGATAGGCTGCGGGCGGCGGCGCGATGACGTGGCGGCCCGTCATTGGTCCGCGCGACGTGGCTGGCGGCGGTGGACGCATCCGGCGGTGGGCGGACATGTCCGGTAGCGCAGAGGGGAAGAGGCTAGGGTTTGATCTGCGCGAAATTTCGGGGGATGCACATATTTATAGGTAGAGGGAGCTAGGAGAGTCCAAATGAGGAGCGGTTTTCGGCCACGCGATCGTGATCGAACGACCGAGAGCATGGAGGGGAGTTAGATGGGTTTTGGGCCACTTTGGAAGGGCGTTGGGCTGCAAAGAGAATGGGGGGTTTCGGGCTACGCGGTTAACCGTTGGAGTATCAAACAACCTCCAAATGGCACGAAACTTGACAGACGGTCTACCGGTGCTATACCAAGGCCACTTGGCAAGCCTCAGTCCATTCCGAGAATGTTTAACACCCGCACACGAAGAGAGGCAAGAAGGGGACGCCGGATGACATAGGAGCGCCGAATTGCAAAATGGACAACGGGGAAAAGGCTCGGATGCATGAGACGAACACATATGCAAAATGAAATGCACATGATGACATGATAAAATGCAACACGCAAGCAAATGACATGGCAACGACGGTGAATAACTGGCAGACACCTAGCGCATCGGATCCGGGGCGTTACAACACTCCTCCACTAACAAGAGATCTCGTCCCGAGATCTTAGGACCGAGACGGAAGGGAAAAGGAATGAGGTGAACCAAGAACTCAAGAGAAGAAACAAAGAATCGATAGCACTCGATAATAAGACAGGAACGACGAGAATGACAAGAATCGAAAGCTCACTGAATCAGATAGACTATGAAACCACTCCGGTTAGAACGAGATAAGAAACGAATAAGACTGAAAGGATTTAGGCAGAACTCTGACTGAACATGGAGAGGATCAAATCATGAACTAGGGAAGATGGAATGATACTTGACGAGAGGAACAACACAATGCCTTCGGAAGAATTGGAAGAGTTGAACGAAAAGAACTTAGAAGGAAGGATTGAACAGAGTTGTTGAGAAAATCAACAACGAAAGAATAAGCTTGTTGTGGGCTTATGGATAACATCTCAGAAATTATGAGGTGATAACCGACCACAAACGGAAATGATTGGATCGCTTAGAAGAACGAAGAAATGTACAACTCCACTTCAAAATAATACGAAGAATTAATTGCACTTCGAAATGCGAGAAGAAAGGATACTTGAATTCCACCAACAGAATCTTGATGAACACTTGAAGAATGAATTAAATCATGAAGATCCACCATGAAGAACTCCGGTGACAAAAGAATGACGAGATGAAATTGAAGGATGAAAGAATAAGATTAAAGCCTTGCAATGACTTAGATGGGGGTTCCGACGAAATGGCCGAGGAAAAATTGAACTCCGGAAAAGAAAAGATGAAAAGACTTGGAACTAGAATTTATTCAACAAGAACAAACTCCGAAGGAAAGGATTACTCACTTGAATGCAATAAGAATAAGATTTATTCTATGCTCATCCTTCATCAAATTAAATTGATGACAAGCAATGGATTTTTGCATACTACTTATTCTTCTTCAAAAGGATTGAGAAGTGACATGACACAAGCTTGAGAAGGTCTTCATGAACCACCGGTAGGATTGGAAAGAAAACGAATGGATTGAATGATAATCAAGGAAAAAGAATCTGAATGAACCACCGTAAGAAGTCGGAAATGACTGACGAAAGAGAATGAATCACCGGGAAGAATTAGAATAACCAATAAGCAAGAGGGGATTAGATGCAAAATAACGGGAAGACTTCGAACTGAAAAGAGAGCACTTGAACAAAGCGTCGGGGTAATTACAGAACGATAGTTGGAATGATGTCCTCCGGTGAAATGAAAAGAAATCAACTCCTGAAATAGTCCGGATGGGTAAGAAAAGAATATCTGACAAATGGAATAATTCGCGAGGATAACATGAAGCTGGAACCACGAAACTTCGAGAGAACGGACAAGATTTGGGGGAAAACTCTTCTTCGATCTTGAACTGACTACGAGAAACACCACCAAAATTACTGAGATACTCCGGGAGAATGAAAAGCGAATAGGTAGAGCCAACAATGAAAATGGTTTGAAATTGATCTTGGAAAGGCATCTGACTGATGAAATCCATTCTTACGTCACACTTGAAAAGAATTGAGAATACTCCGGGGGAATTAGAAGAGTCAGGTAAGATCCTGGGAAAAGACCTGTGGGTTAGGGCCCACTGAAGAGAAAAACACCGTTGAAAAAGGATTGTTGAAGAGATAGATGATGCATCGGAACAATTTAAATATTTGAATGAGGTGACAACCTCGAATTAATTGGAACACAGACGAATCTCCTGAGATGTCTTCCGAACTCCGGAATGATTGAATGGCGAGAGGCGAACGAGCAGGGAAGGCACTTGAGCTGAGGGAAAAAATATAATCACTACCGAAAATCTTGAATTGAATCCACCAGAGAAGAAAAGAGATGAAGAATGACGAACTAGACGAGAATTCACCGGTTGAAATGATTGAGGGAAGACTAAAGAGGCTCTAGACGAATGAAATTGATGGTTGATAGAGAGTCCGACTCGGGAAGAAAAGGGTGGGAGGGCGGGAAAACAAAGGCAACTTGGAAGGGGAAACCGACGAATATCTTGAAGAGAAAACACCGGTTGAAATCATTGAGGAAAGAAAGCAAGACTTCGCACGAGTAGGATGGATACTCGATTACGGACTCCGATTCTGAGAAGAAAAAGGGGAGGGCGGGTGGGAAAAGAAAACAACTGAGGATAGAGAAAAAACTTCGTTGAGAGCAAACTGAGCATTGAACTTGCGAAGATGAAAGGGTCGAGTCAGCTTGACGAGAAATGCACCGGATGAAAAGAGCTGAGAGCCAACGATCGGAAAACCAACTGCGTGATCCTAAAGAAAAATTTGAAAGGGAAGAGGAGTAATTCAAAACACCTACGTCAAGATTCCTCACCAGAGCGACGAAGGGGCTGAGGAGTAAAAAGAATTCCTACTCTCCGATATAACTAGACTCCGAAAACAATTTTCTTCTAGACTCAACAACGGCCAAACTACACGATCAATCAAGGGGGGGCTCCTAGGGTCGGTCGAGGCTCTGATACCAACTTGTCACGCCCAATATGCGACCCTATCCAAAAGGAACTTGAAGGTCCCACCAAGGATAGACCCGCGTATTGAAACGCTTTTGCAAGGTGGATATCATTACATCAACATCACATAATAGATGGGGATACATACATAAGGCATACAATGCCACATGAATACAACATCACAATACATCAGAGCATCATCCGACTACGGATGAAACACAAACAGAAACTGAAACGACATCCACCCTGCTAGCCCAGGCTGCCGACCTGGAACCTATCCCCTGATCGAAGAAGAAGCAGAAGAAGAACTCAATGCAAGCAAGCATCGCTCTCGCGTCATGATCATCGCAAAACCTATACCTGCAACTGTTGTTGTAGTAATCAGTGAGCCACGAGGACTCAGCAATCCCATTACCATGGGTATCAAGACTAGCAAAGCTTAAAGGGAAAGGAAGGGGTAAAGTGGTGAGGCTGCAGCAGCGACTAAGCATATATGGTGGCTAACATACGCAAATAAGAGCGAGAAGAGAGCAAATGGAACGGTCGTGAAGCTAGCAATGATCAAGAAGTGATTCTGAACTCCTACTTATGTCAAACATAACCCAGAAACCGTGTTCACTTCCCGGACTCCACCGAAAAGAGACCATCACGGCTACACACGCGGTTGATGCGTTTTAATTCGGATCTGGTGTCAAGTTATCTACAACCGGACATTAACAAATTCCCATCTGCCTATAACCGCAGGCACGGTTTCGAAAGATTATACCTTGCAGGGGTGTCCCAACTTAGCCCATGACAAGCTCTCGCGATCAACGAAGGAATAGACCTTCTCCCAGGAAGACCCGATCAGACTCAGAATCCCGGTTTACAAGACATTTCGACAATGGTAAAACAAGACTAGCAAAGCCTCCTGCTGTGCCAACAAATCCCGATAGGAGCTGCACATATCTCGTTCTCAGGGCACACCGGATTGTCCAAACTTCCGGTAGGCCAGCCCAGAGTTGCCCCTGGTGGCCACCGGCGGTTGACAGGTTGGACCAACACTCACGACGAGCACTGGCCTGGGGGGGGGGATAAAATAAAGATGACCCTCGAGAGCGCGACTCTCAAGGGAAAAAGGGCTAGGTGAGGCAAATGGTAAAACCAAGGTTGGGCCTTGCTGGAGGAGTTTTATTCAAAGCGAACTGTCAAGGGGGTCCCATAAATCACCCGACCGCATAAGGAACGCAAAATCCGGGAACATAACACCGGTATGGCGGAAACTAGGGCGGCAAGAGTGGAACAAAACACCAGGCAAAAGGCCGAGTCTTCCACCCTTTACCAAGTATATAGATGCATTAATAATATAAGAGATATTGTGATATCCCAACATAAATCCTGTCCACCATGGAGAAATCTTCAACTTCACCTGCAACTAGCAACACTATAAGAGGGCTGAGCAAAGAGGTAACATAGCCAAACAACGGTTTGCGTAGGAAAGGTGTCAAAGGTTAGAGGTTCATGGCAATATGGGAGGCTTGATAAACAGGTGATAGGTAGCGCAATATAGCGATAGAACGAAGCAACTAGCATAGCAATGATAGTAGTGAGATCCAGGGTAGCGGTCATCTTGCCTGAAATCCCGCAAGGAAGAAGAACGAGTCCATGAAGAAGATGAAGCCACGAAGACGAACCAAGCGTAGACGAACGAATCCTCACGATCGCAACGAAACAGGAACTAACAAGAAGTACACAACATGGTAAACACACCACACATGAACAAGGCATGATGCACACACAAGCATGATGCATGACAAAGCTACATGAAGCTACTCATGGCAAGAGATTATGCAAACAAGAGCAACACATCAAGGCAAGTTTAAATGAGTCCGGGAACAACATATAACAATTCCGGTAAGTCCTCATATGCATATTTCGAAATTGGTCCAGATCTGAATAAACCTTATGTTCAAGTTGTTAAACATCCAGTTTAGATGCACAAAGATGATCTACACGAGATTCTAGTCAAGTTACATATAAAGTTCATTAGATTCGGAGCTACGGCCTAGAAGATATGAGCAAAACAAGTTAAACATGGCATTGATGCAAAATGCATACAAACATCAAGCAAACACCTCAAAACAAGGGTGCAACATGATAATATGAAGCTACACGCAAAATCAAGCAAGTTTCATATGGAGCACACTCAAAACGGAGCAACGGTTCAACACACACATATGAAACAAGTTTAAAGGACAAGCTGTCCAAAACAGCAACTAGGCATATTGCAAGCATCAAAACAATAAGCTACAGCACCCCAACATGAAAACAAAAGACATGGGCATGATGTACAGGTAAAGCACAACAAAACATGAACACTGAGCTATCTCTAGAAATCACTAGAACATCCTCAAACACACATGGTAAGATTGCAAGTAATAACAATTTCAGACTTTGCAGAAAATAACATCACGATGCAATGTCAGAGCTATCAAACAACATGTTACAGGAACTTATAATGGCAAACAAAGCATGGAATGAATCTACTAAATGCATAGATCAAAAGAACCTTAGGGACCATAAGCCAAAAAGGATCAAAAAATATGATGGCACCCACGTAAACATAGCAAGTTATATTACAGATTCATACATTGCAGGAACATAATTATGAAGGCATGTAGATGAGCTTGTACCACTCACCACAGAGCAATACATGGCATGGCAAGGCAACCAACAGTAAGAAGGCATGTTTGTGAAGCTAATCATGGCAATAGCAAGGTCATAGGGTGCATGGATCACTAGCAAAACACATGGCAACAGGTGAACTTAATGTTAACAGGCTGACAGCAACATTTTCAAGCAACTTTGAAGCAAGATATGAACAAGCTACAGCAAGCTATAAATGCAACCAGGGGCATGGATGGATAGAGCATGACATGTAGATCAAAACATATTTAGTGATCATCTCCAGATTATGCATAGAATGATTAGTGGCAACATGTTTACATAGCATCACGAAATAACAGATTCAGCCTAGCAAAACAGCAACAGCGAGTACACTACTTAACAAGCTCGATTCACTCACCACAAGTCATTGCATGACAAGATAAGCATAGCATCATCAAGAAGACATGTTTGTCAAACAAACCAAGTCAAGAACAAGTCCATAGCATGCAAGGATCAACTATAGCAACCTTGGCCAAATTGAATAACATGTAAACAATCTGCCAGGAAACATTTTGAAGCAAAAGTAGAGCACGAAAATGATATGCTAGACTACTCCATAATTGCAAGCAAGGGCATGAATGGATAGACAATAACCTCATGTTCAAAACACCATTACTGAAGTATCTCAAAATATGCATGGATAATATGAAGCTACATGCAAAATCAAGCAAGTTTCACATGGAGCACACTCAAAACGGAGCAACGGTTCAACACACACACACACATGAAACAAGTTTAAAGGACAAGCTGTCCAAAACAGCAACTAGGCATATTGCAAGCATCAAAACAATAAGCTACAGCACCCCAACATGAAAACAAAAGACATGGGCATGATGTACAGGTAAAGCACAACAAAACATGAACACTGAGCTATCTCTAGAAATCACTAGAACATGCTCACACACACATGGTAAGATTGCAAGTAATAACAATTTCAGACTTTGCAGAAAATAACATCACGATGCAATGTTCAGAGCTATCAAACAACATGTTACAGAAACTTATAATGGCAAACAAAGCATAGAATGAATCTACTAAATGCATAGATCAAAATAACCTTAGTGACCATAAGCCAAAAAGGATCAGAAAATATGATGGCACCCACGTAAACATAGCAAGTTATATTATAGATTCATACATGGCAGGAACATAATTATGAAGGCATGTAGATAAGCTTGTACCACTCACCACAGAGCAATACATGGCATGGCAAGGAAACCAACAGTAAGAAGGCATGTTTGTGAAGCTAATCATGGCAAGATCAAGGTCATAGGGTGCATGGATCACTAGCAAAACACATGGCAACAGGTGAACTTAATGTTAACAGGCTGACAACAACATTTTCAAGCAACTTTGGAGCAAGATATGAACAAGCTACAGCAAGCTATAAATGCAACCAGGGGCATGGATGGATAGATCATGACATGTAGATCAAAACATATTTAGTGATCATCTCCAGATTATGCATAGAATGATTAGTGGCAACATGTTTACATAGCATCACGAAATAACAGATTCAGCCTAGCAAAACAGCAACAGCGAGTACACTACTTAACAAGCTCGATTCACTCACCACAAGTAATTGCATGACAAGATAAGCATAGCATCATCAAGAAGACATGTTTGTGTAACAAACAAGTCAAGAACAAGTCCATAGCATGCAAGGATCAACTATAGCAACCTTGGCCAAATTGAATAACATGTAAACAATCTGCCAGGAAACATTTTGAGGCAAAAGTAGAGCACGAAAATGACATGCTAGACTACTCCATAATTGCAAGAGAGGGCATTAATGGATAGACAATAACCTCATGTTCAAAACACCCTTACTGAAGTATCTCAAAATATACATGGATCTCTCTGTAGCATCAAGTTTACAAGGCATAAAAATTACAGCAGAACAGGGACTAAAATCAGCAATATCACGATGCCTAGTTTGCATGCTTGTGCTAGTCACCATATTGATCACAAAAATACAAGGCATACACCACTGTAAATATGGCATGGAATAGTTCAAAACACATATAGACATCAACCTCATAGGATGCACACATCAATCATGGCAAAAATGACAAATGAGCTCGTTCTGTTAACAGACAGCAGAAAACATCATGAAGCACTCTTACAATGATGATTAGGGCATCAAGATGACCTCAAATGAATATGATGCAATGGAACGAAATGATGTACTCATTGAGGCGAACAATTTGACATATTACATGCATGAAATGGAGCTATGGATGCGGAGATACGATGCGATGAACATGGCATAAAAATTACACAAAAACGGGGACTTGGCAGTTTTTTCACCTCGTGAAAAAAAACTATCAGCTCGGGGTCGTCTGCTTCTCTCGTACGGACGGTTCCGGCGGAAGTCAACGGCGACGAGGAAGGGGCGTGAGACTCCGGCGGGGCTCGAGATGGCCGGGAATGGGTAGATCGGGGCATGGTCTACCGGATCCGGGCAAGAGCGGCGGCGAAGGGAGCTCGGGGCGGCGCTGTTGCCGGTGGAGCTTGGGGCGGCCATCCATGGAGTCCTGGTACATGAGAGAGAGAGATCGTGACAGAGAGCCTCGGAGGAGAAGCAGGGGCGTGGGGAGGAGGTCCCGCGATGGGGCTGGCCTGGCCTCGCCGGAGTTGGTCGCCGGCAGGGCGTCTCGCCGGCGGGAGCTCGGGCGGAGGCGGAGTCGGGGACGAGGCCATGGCACCGGAGCGGAGCGGGAGGTGCGGCACGGATCCGGGCCTGGCGCGGCCCGACGCGGGCTCCAGATGGGCCGAGCGGGCCTGCGGCGGTGGAGGAGGGGCTGGGGCGACGCGGCGGCCCCGGATAGGCTGTGGGCGGCGGCGCGATGACGTGGCGGGCCGTCATTGGTCCGCGCGACGTGGCTGGCGGCGGTGGACGCGTCCGGCGGCGGGCGGACATGTCCGGTGGCGCAGAGGGGAAGAGGCTAGGGTTTGATCTGCGCGAAATTTCGGGGGATGCACATATTTATAAGTAGAGGGAGCTAGGAGAGTCCAAATGAAGAGCGGTTTTCGGCCACGCGATCGTGATCGAACGACCGAGAGCATGGAGGGGAGTTAGATGGGTTTTGGGCCACTTTGGAAGGGCATTGGGCTGCAAAGAAAAAGGGGGGTTTCGGGCTACGCGGTTAACCGTTGGAGTATCAAACAACCTCCAAATGGCACGAAACTTGACAGACGGTCTACCGGTGCTATACCAAGGCCACTTGGCAAGCCTCGGTCCATCCCGAGAATGTTTAACACCCGCACACGAAGAGAGGCAAGAAGGGGATGTCGGATGACATAGGAGCGCCGGATTGCAAAACGGACAACGGGGAAAAGGCTCGGATGCATGAGACGAACACGTATGCAAAATGAAATGCACATGATGACATGATATAATGCAACACGCAAGCAAATGACATGGCAACGACAGTGAATAACTGGCAGACACTTGTCGCATTGGATCCAGGGCGTTACATTCAGGATGTTCTTGACCGTTGTCCAGTGCTCCACTCCTGGATTACTTTGGTGCCTCCCTGTTATACTTATAGCAAGGCACACATCAGGTCTGGTACACGGTATTGCATACATGATAGAACCTATGGTTGAAGCATAGGGAATGACTTCCATTTCTCCATATCTTCTGAAGTGGTCGGGCATTGAGTCTAACTCAACTTCACACCATGTAACACAGGCAAGAACCCTTTCTTTGACTTATACATTTTGAACTTCTTCAAAACTTTATCAAGGTATGTGCTTTGTGAAAGTCCAATTAAGCGTCTTGATCTATCTCTATAGATCTTGATGCCCAATATATAAGCAACTTCACCGAGGTATTTCATTGAAAAACTCTTATTCAAGTATCCTTTTATGCTATCCAGAAATTCTATATCATTTCCAATCAACAATATGTCATCCACATATAATATTAGAAATGCTACAGAGCTCCCACTCACTTTCTTGTAAATACAGGCTTCCCCAATAGTTTGTATAAAACCATATGCTTTGATCACACTATCAAAGCATTTATTCCAACTCCGAGAGGCTCGCATCAGTCCATAAATGGATTGCTGGAGCTTGCACACTTTGTTAGCACCCTTTGGATCGACAAAACCTTCTGGTTGCATCATATACAACTCTTCTTCCAGAAATCCATTCAGGAATGCCGTTTTGACATCCATCTGCCAAATTTCATAATCATAAAATGCGGCAATTGCTAACATGATTCGGACAGACTTAAGCATCATTATGGGTGAGAAAGTCTCATCATAGTCAACTCCTTGGACTTGTCAAAAACCTTTCGCAACAAGTCGAGCTTTGTAGACAGTAACATTACCGTCAGCGTCGGTCTTCTTCTTGAAGATACATTTATTTTCTATGGCTTGCCAATCATCAGGCAAGTCCACCAAAGTCCACACTTTTTTCTCATACATGGATCCCATCTCAGATTTCATGGCCTCAAGCCATTTTGCGGAATCTGGGCTCATCATCGCTTCCTCATAGTTCGTAGGTTCATCATGGTCTAGTAACATGACTTCTAGAATAGGATTACCGTATCACTCTGGTGTGGATCGTACTCTGGAAGACCTACGAGGTTCGGTAGTAACTTGATCTGAAGTATCATGATCATCATCATTAGCTTCGTCACTAATTGGTGTAGGAATCACTGGAACTGATTTCTGTGATAAACTAATTTCCAATTCGGGAGAAGGTACAATTACCTCATCAAGTTCTACTTTCCTCCCACTCACTTCTTTCGAGAGAAACTCCTTCTCTAGAAAGGATCCATTCTTAGCAGTGAATATCTTGCCTTCAGATCTGTGATAGAATGTGTACCCAACAGTTTCCATTGGGCATCCTATGAAGACACACTTCTACGATTTGGGTTCGAGCTCATCAGGTTGAAGCTTTTTCACATAAGCATCGCAGCCTCAAACTTTAAGAAATGACAATTTTGGTTTCTTTCCAAACCATAGTTCATAAGGCGTCATCTCAACGGATTTTAATGGTGCCCTATTTAAAGTGAATGCAGCCGTCTCTAAAGCATAACCCCAAAACGATAGCGGTAAATCAGTAAGTGACATCATAGATCACACCATATCCAATAAAGCACGGTTACGATGTTCGGACACACCATTACGCTGTGGTGTTCAGGTGGCGTGAGTTGTGAAACTATTCCACATTGTTCCGAATGAAGACCAAACCCGTAACTCAAATATTCTCCTCCACGGTCAGATCGTAGAAACTTTTATTTTCTTGTTACGATGATTTTCCACTTCACTATGGAATTCTTTGAACTTTTCAAATATTTCAGATTTATTTTCATTAAGTAGATATACCCATATCTGCTCAAATCATCTGTGATGGTAAGAAAATAACGATACCCGCGACGAGCCTCAACACTCATTGGACCACATACATCAGTATGTATTATTTCCAGTAAGTTAGTAGCTTGTTCCATTGTTCGGGATAATGGAGTTTTAGTCATCTTGCCCATGAGGCATGGTTCACAAGCACGAAGTGATTCATAATCAAGTGATTCCAAAAGCCCGTCAGCATGGAGTTTCTTCATGCGCTTTACACCAATATGACCTAAACGGTAGTGCCACAAATAAGTTGCACTATCATTATCAACTTTGCATCTTTTGGCTTCAATATTATGAACATGTGTATCTCCACGATCAAGATTCAATAAAAATAGACCACTCAACAAGGGTGCATGACCATAAAAGATATTACTCATATAAATAGAACAACCATTATTCTCTGATTTAAATGAATAACCGTCTCACATCAAACAAGATCCAGATATAATGTTCATGCTCAACGCTGGCACCAAATAACAATTATTCAGGTCTAAAACTAATCCCGAAGGTAGATGTAGAGGTAGCACGCCGACGGCGATCACATCGACATTGGAACCATTCCCGACGCGCATCATCACCTTATCCTTAGCCAATCTTCGTTTAATCCATAGCCCCTGTTTCTAGTTGCAAATATGAGCAACAAAACCAGTATCAAATATCGAGGCGCTACTACGAGCATTACTAAGGTACACATCAATAACATGTATATCAAATATACCTTTCACTTTGCCATCCTTCTTATCTGTCAAATACTTGGGGCAGTTCCTGAAGGAAATATGCCCTAGAGGCAATAATAAAGTTGTTATTTATATTTCCTTATATCATGATAAATGCTTATTATTCATGCTAGAATTCTATTAACCGGAAACTTAGTACATGTGTGAATACATAGACAAAACATAGTGTCCCTAGTATGCCTCTACTTGACCAGCTCGTTAATCAAAGATGGTTATGTTTCCTAACCATAGAAATGTGTTGTCATTTTATGAACGGGATCACATCATTAGGAGAATGATGTGATGGACATGACCCATCCGTTAGCTTAGCATTATGATCATGTTAGTTTCATTGCTACTGCTTTCTTCATGACTTATACATGTTCCTCAGACTATGAGATTATGCAACTCCCGAATACCGGAGGAACACCTTGTGTGCTATCAAACGTCACAACATAACCGGGTGATTATAAAGATGCTCTACAGGTGTCTCCGAAGGTGTTTGTTGGGTTGGCATAGATCGAGATTAGGATTTGTCACTCTGTGTATCGGGGAGGTATCTCTGGGCCCTCTCGGTAATTCTCATCACTATAAGCCTTGCAAGAAATGTGACTAATGAGTTAGTTATGGGATGTAGCATTACGGAATGAGTAAAGAGACTTGCCAGTAATGAGTTAGTTATGGGATGATACCGACGATCAAAACTCGGGCAAGTAACATACCGATGACAAAGGGAACACCGTATGTTATTATGCGGTTTAACCGATAAATATCTTTGTAGAATATGTAGGAGCCAATATGAGCACCCATGTTTCGCTATTGGTTATTGATCAGAGATGTGTCTCGATCATGTCTACATAGTTCTCGAACTCGTAGGATCCGCACGCTTAACGTTCGATGACGATTTGTATTATGAGTTATGTGTTTTTGATGACCGAAGTTTGTTCGGAGTCCCGGATGAGATCATAGACATGATGAGGAGTCTCGAAATGGTCAAGACATAAAGATTGATATATTGGACCATGTTATTCGGACACCAGAAAGGTTCTGAGTGGTTTCGGATAAAAAAGGAGTGCCGAAGGGGTTACCGAAACCCCCCGGGGAAGCAATGGACCAACATGGGCCATAGGGGAGAGAGAGGACATCCCACATAGGGGAGGCGCCCCCTCCCATGGGGAGTCCAAATAGGACAAGGGAAGGGGGTGCGGCCCCCCTTTCCCTTTCCCTCTCCCTTCCTTCCTTCCCCCTTCCACCAAGTGGAATCCTACTAGGACTTGGAGTCCTAGTAGGACTCCGTCCTCTTGGAGCACCCAACAGGGCCGGCCGGCCTCCCCTCTCCTCATTTATATACGAGGGCAGGGGGCACCCAAAGGACAACAGTTATTCTCTTAGCCATGTGCGGTGCCCCCTCCAGAGTTTAACCCTCGGTCATATCGTCGTAGTGCTTAGGCAAAGCCCTGCGCCGGTAACATCATCAACGCCGTCGCCACGCCGTCGTGCTGACAGAACTCTCCCTATTCCTCAACTGGATCAAGAGCTCGAGGGACGTCATCATGCTGAACGTGTGCTGACCATGGAGGTGCCATACATTCGGTACTTGGACCGGTTGGATCGTGAAGACGTTCGACTACATCAACCGCGTTACTAAATGTTTCCGCTTTCGGTCTACGAGTGTCCATGGATACTCTCTCCCGTCTTGTTGCTATGCATCTCCTAGATAGATCTTGCGTGATCATAGGATTTTTTTTGAATTACTACGTTCTCCAACAGTGGTATTAGAGCCAGGTCTATGCTTAGATGTTTAATGCACAAGTAGAACACAAAGAGTTGTGGGCAATAATAGTCATACTGCTTACCACCAACGTCTTACTTTGATTCGAAGGTATTTTTGGATGAAGCGGCCCGGACCGACATTACATGCCCCATTCATGAGACTGGTTCTACCAACGTGCTTTTGCACATAGGTGGCTGGCGGGTGTCCGGTTCTCCAACTTTAGTTGAATTGAGTTTGACTACGGCCGGTCCTTGTTGAAGGTTAAAACAACACACTTGGCGAAAAATCATTCTGGTTTGACGCGTAGGTAAGAACGGTTCTTGCTAGAAGCCCATAGCAGCCACGTAAAACTTGCAACAACAAAGTAGAGGACGTCTAACTTGTTTTTGCAGGGCTTGTTGTGATGTGATATGGTCAAGATATATGACGTGATATAAATTGTTTTATGAGATGATCATGTTTTGTGACTAAGTTATCGGCAACTGGCAGGAGCCATATAGTTGTCGCTTTATTGTATGAAATGCAATCGCCATGTAATTGCTTTACTTTATCACTAAGCGGGAGCGATAGTCGTAGTAGCAATAGTTGGTGAGATGACAACGATGCTACGATGGAGATCAAGGTGTCAAGCCGGTGACGATGGCGATCATGACGATGCTTCGGTGATGAAGATCACGAGAACAAGATGATGATGGCCATATTATGTCACATATTTTGATTGCATGTGATGTTTATCTTTTATGCATCTTATTTTGCTTAGTACGGCAGTAGCACTATACGATGATCCCTTACTAAATTTCAAGGTATAAGTGTTCTCCCTGAGTATGCACCGTTGCTACAGTTCGTCGTGCCGAGACACCATGTGATGATCGGGTGTGATAGGCTCTACGTTCACATACAACAGGTGCAAGCCAGTTTTGCACACGCAGAATACTCGGGTTAAACTTGACAAGCCTAGCATATGCAGATATGGCCTCGGAACACTGAGACCGAAAGGTCGAGCGTGAATCATATAGTAGATATGATCAGCATAGTGATGTTCACCATTGAAAACTACTCCATCTCACATGATGATCAGGCGTAGTTTAGTTGATTTGGATCACGTGATCACTTAGATGATTAGAGGGATGTCTATCTATATGGGAGTTCTTAAGTAATATGATTAATCAAACTTTAATTTATAATGAACTTAGTCCTTATAGTATTTGCAAATTATGTTGTAGATCAATAGCTCTAGTTGTAGCTTCCCTATGTTTTTTGATATGTTCTTAGAGAAAAACTAAGTTGAAAGATGATAGTAGCAATGATGCGGACTGGGTCCGTGATTTGAGGTTTATCCTCATTGTTGCACAAAAGAATTATGTCCTTGATGCACCGCTAGGTGACAGACCTATTGCAGGAGCAGATGCAGACGTTATGAACGTTTGGCTAGCTCAAAATGATGACTACTTGATAGTTTAGTGCACCATGCTTTACGGCTTAGAATCGGGACTTCAAAAAGGTTTTGAACGCCACAGAGCATATGCGATGTTCCAAGAGCTGAAATTGTTATTTCAGACTTATGCCTGTGTCGAGAGGTATGAGACCCCTGACAAGTACTTCGCCTAAAAGATGGAGGATAATTGCTCGGCTAGTGAGCATGTGCTCAGAATGTCTGGGTACTACAATCACTTGAATTAAGTGGGAGTTAATCTTCCAGATAAGATAGTGATTGACAGAGTTCTCTAGTCACCATCACCAAGTTACTGGAACTTCATGATGAACTATAGTATGCAAGGGATGACGAAAAATGAATCCCGAGCTCTTCGTGATGCTAAAATCGACGAAGGTAGAAATTAATAAGATCATCAAGTGTTGATGATTGACAAGACCCCTAGTTTAAAGAAAAGGGCAAAGGGAAATAAAGGGAACTTCAAGTAGAATGGCAAGCAAGTTTTCACTCCCGGGAAGAAGCCCAAAGCTGGACCCAAGCCTGGAACTGAGTGCTTCTACTGCAAAAGGAAATGGTCACTAGAAGCGGAGTTACCCCAAACATCTGGCGGATAAGAAGGATGGCAAAGTGAACAAAGGTATATTTGATATACAAGATATTGATGTGTACCTTACTAGTGTTCGTAGTAGCCCCTGGGTATTTGATACTTATTCGGTTGCTAAGATTAGTGACTCGAAACAGGAGTTATAGAATAAACAGAGACTAGTTGAGGGTGAAGTGGTGATGTGTGTTGGAAGTGGTTCCAAGATTGATATGATCATCATCGCACACTCCTTATACTTTCAGGATTAGTGTTGAACCTAAATAAATGTTATTTGGTGTTTGCGTTAAAGCATGAATATGATTAGATCATGTTTATTGCAATATGGTTATTCATTTAAGACAGAGAATAACTGCTATTCTATTTGCATGAATAAAACCTTCTATGGTCATGCACCCAATGTTGATGGTTTATTGATCTCGATCGTAGTGATAAACATCTATAATACCTAAATAGTTCATCCCCACCACTACAAAAAAATACACTTCTGTGATGATACATGTTTGTCATAGTAGGTCGCGTTTTTTGTCACACATGTACATCCATGACGATTTTATGACAGAATCAAGATAGTCATACCTGTGCTGTCGTAGAAGTGTTCCATGACATTACCAAATTATCATCACGGAAGTGTCCACTTCCATGACGATAAATCGCGCATCACAGAAGTGCTTTCATCAAGGGTGATCGACACGTGGCATCCACCGTAACGGAACACCGTTAAGCTATCGGGTCGGGTTTTAGATCCGATAACCCGTTAACAGCCCGGACCAATGGAAAATTTCCACGTGTAAAATTCTGATTGGCCCAAGGGAACACCTGCCGGCTCGTTAGTGGGCCAGATATCGCCCGTCCATTGAAGGAGACATGCCTATGATACGTCGACACGTGGCTGGGCCCAATAGAGGCCCATATAGGTTAAAAAGGCCGGCCCAGTCAAAGGCCTGTAGTACTTACTTAGGTACTAGTGGGCCGGCCCAATAACGACCTGCTTAATAAAGGCCCATTTATAGCCCGAAGCCAGATCTGGCCCGTTAATTGGTCGCCGAATATTTGGGCCCATTTATGGCCCAAAGCCAAATCTGGCCCGTTAATTGTTCGCCAAATATTTGGGCCCAATTATAGCCCAGTGACTTTTGGCCTGTTATAGGCCCGGTGTGACTTTCGGCCTGGGAATGGCCCGTGCTGCCCATGGGCCATATATGGTCCGACGGGACATCGGGCCCACTAACGGCCTGTGATAAAGGTAGCAACAGTTAAGCCCAACGCGACTTTGGGCCTGTTAAAGGCCTATCGCATAATTCGGCCCGTTGATGCATGTACTAAGCTTTCGGCCTCTTAAAGGCCCATGATATCAGTGGGCCAACTAAGGCCCGAGATATGTTTCAGCCTGGTAACGCCCCGTGACCTAACTGAGGCCAAAAAGGCCCGGTCTACATTTCAGCCTGCTGAAGGCCCGTCGACGACTAGTGAAAATTGAGGCCCAACATGCATTTCGGCCTGCTAAAGGCCCATGGTTTCATCTGGATCGTAACAGGCCAGTACAATATTCAGCCTGTTAATGGCCCAATGCTACCTGGGCCAAACTAAGCACTGGGTTCACAAAAGGCCCGACTAAAATATAAGCCGATGTAAGTTGTGGGCCTGGCGCAAAGTGTGAAGGCCCCAATCATTCGGGCCCAAGAAAGACGCAGGCCGGCCCAATTGTGGCCCGCTAAAAACCAGGCCCGTTAGAGTCGAATGTTTCGGCCCGATCGACTACATCTGATTTTTTTCAGATAGCGAATGATGGCAGTAACTAGTAGGAATTAAGAACAAACCTACTCTATACAATAAAGAAATTACGGCATAATAACTAAGAATAAACTTACACTATACAATAAAGGATTTAAGGTATATTACATCCACTGGGCATCAAAGTTTGCCACCAGTGATCATAAAGCACAATGAAGAAGCATATTACAAAAACCGGGCACCATTGCAGCGTAACAAAATAATACTGAACCGAGACCACTTCCAAGACAGTTCAAGAAAGGTTAGCCTTGCGGGGGAACTGCTGCGAAAGCTGCTGAGCAAGGCTGTGAGACCGGCCTAGCATGTCAGTCATAGCTTCCAGGTGTAGCTGTTTAGCGATGAGGTTCTCATTGGTGTTCTCCGCAATCTTTCTTAGAGGTAGGACTTCAAGTCGAAGTTGAGTTGCAGAATGCCTTTCTGCTAGATCTTGGGACTGAAGAAGTCGAACTGATTCAGATAACGAATTTTGTGAGCTTGTCTGACTGCTAGTCTCAAGTAACTTGAACACTGCATCAAGACAAGACTTTGGGGTTGTCTCGCTATCTTCAAGATGTTTTGCCTTCTTTGCTACAGGTTTGTCTCACAGCCTTCAGCAGACTTGTGCATGCCATCAGGCATATCACCCTGAAACAAAGCAGACAGATGACGGGTTTTGCACGTGTATAAACAAAGATGATAATTGTGCTGTCAATTCCATCCAATTTCGAATTAGAAAATAAAGATTAATTTCAAAATATCAATAACATAATTTGGCATTGTTCATAATGCGGGGAGCTTCACCACACTACTGGATTACCATGTCAACATAACAAGCATAGATGAAGGGCAAAGAAAATCATTGTATCTATTTTGGTTAATGTGCATGGCATGTTGTTCATATCATCAGCCACATCAGTAAGATAAAACAAGAGATGACAAGGTGCAAACGTGGGCTGCTTCACCACACACTGGATTATAGATCCACAAAAACAAGCATACATATAGGGAGTATTGAGTAATGTGCATGGTATGAATAATGAATTTGGTTTTACAAGTAAAACTTAGAACTTACAGTTCTTGCAAACATGCATTTTGGTAGAAACAACAAACTAACCAACAGTAAATGATAGGAAGTATGAGCAAATTAAACAGTAGTTGAGGATAAAGGCTTTAGAAGGACTGACTTACATTAACAGTTAACACCGGCTTTATAATTCCCTTCTCCATGTCAAGGGAAGGATAACTCAAGAATTTCAGCACATAATCTTCTTCATAAGCATTGCCTGTACTCTACATTTTATAGAGAGTAATTATAGATATGATAATACTGGAAGGGATAGAGGATAATGAAGATAAGATGCAGATTGATGCTACATAATCAACTACCAATCCCTGGAAGTACAAGCGTTACAGGACAAAATGTACTGACAAGAGCAATGGGCTACACTTCTGCAGTGGCATTGTCTGTGTATTCTACTTGTTGGTAAGATTAAATATAGATCTGATCTTTTTTAGTAAATTGTGGGCAAGGGAGATAAGATGCAGAATGCTACACAATGAACCAATCCCTCTTCCCATAATACAAGAGTGGTTTGAACACTAGTGTACTGTACAAAACGTTCTTATATTATGGGACGGAGGGAGTAGCTGTTAATGTAAGTACAGTGATAGACGGCGTTCAGTCCTTACAAGAGGACTGCAGAGCTAAACCTCTTCAAAAGCATTGGGTTGATTCTAAATTTATGTAAGAGTCCATACAGATCTTATAATGGCCACCAAATGGACGATTACGAGGTTAGCATGTGCAGTGATGCTACATAATCAAACAGCTATGAAAGTAAGTATGGTCATACAGGGCAAGAGGTACTCACAAGAGCAATGCAGTGTGCAGTATAGTTGCGAGATTCTGTGTTCCCTTGAGAATGAATGTTCTTCTGCTAACAGTTTTCGTACAAGTGAGACATTAAGGCAAATGCAGAAATGTAGTTCAAATTATGATGTGATATCATAGACATTACCTTACGCTGCAACCGAGACCAATGTGTAACAAGATTATTCCAGTCGCCGTCGGATAAATGTAGCACACTTTACATAAATTTCGTTTAGAGGCTTGCCATCGAAGTGCGCTTGCCTCAGGTAGGAACGATACTTCATCAACAAGTGCTTGAAAAGCGCAACCAACCCTTGCTCGTCTTCACTATCCAGTTTGCTCCTCGCCTATTTAAAAGAATGAAATATTGTGTCTTCTATCAGCAGAAACATATGCAGTAATGACCATGAATAACATTAGTACATTACTTACGCGTAAGTTGCGGAGGAAGACTGGAAATTGTTCTGTGTCAGTGGTATAATCTTTCCATGAAGGCAAGATGCGCACAAAGTTCCTGACAACAATATAAGCTTCGTCTTCTAAACTGGGAAGACTTGGAACAGGGGTCCTATTTGCTGCATTTGGGGCTCTCTCTGGTTCAAAAAGGGATTTGGCAACTGGATTTGGTGTACTCTTTGCTGGAATGGGGGTTTTGCGTCGTAGAGGTGGTGCTATGTCAACTAGCATAATCATACTGTCTGCTGCAGTTGGGGTATGCTGAGTTGGGGCATCAGAAATGACCAATGTAGTAGGGCTAGAGTCTGCTAGAGTTGGGGTGTTTTGTGGGTCAGGTGATATTGCAACTACACCTAATGGGCTATTTGATTTATCAGGTGCCACTACCTTTTCCAAATACTTTGCTTGTGCTCCTCCATGATCAGTAATCGCCCTCTTCCTTTTGAACATCTGATACACAAGAACAACATTTGAATGGATAAATATGGTACGATGACAGATGGAATATGTACTGAAAATGGATAGGCAGGGCGTATTCACATACACGATGTGTAAACTAAGCTAATGGCAGTTCAACAAAGTAGAAGCAATGCAAAGCATCAGTTGCAAGATATGTGCGACCAATGTAACCTTGGAAAGTTAGAGCAAGCACATTGATGGGTGAATAAGATAGGGCATCTTCCTCTGACTCCTCCACTAGGGAGCTACATTGACTTAGGTCTCCCTCTAGCTCAGAATCACTGTTAGGATCATATTATGAGCATGAATCTGTAGGTGGAGAGCGTTTGCATTGCATTGCATCCAGACTTGATTTCAGTCCCTTAATGCCAAGTTTGACAGCCATGGCATTGTTCTGCTTTATTCTTTTCATGCGTGCAAGCTCATAATCATTATGATGTTGTTCAGAATCTGAGATTCATGATAACACAAAAAGTAGTCAGATTATCTATGGAATGCATTGCGGATTCAACTCGAAGAGTGTTTCCCTATAAACCCTTGCATATGCAAAGTTCACACCCAACCGCACTGACCAGACCACACACAGAAATACAAACCTCTTATGTCTCTATAACAGGCAGACACACATTTCAAAACTGAACTAGGAACATTAGAATCATAAGAAATTCGTATTTGAACAAATAAACTAAGGAATTATGAGTGGCATAATGTTTAGCTTCAAGGGTGGAGTGTTGGTAGTGCGACACAAAGCAAGTAGGCAGATTGTATTCCATGTAAAAGATCGGAACCTATGTAAAAGATGGAAATGACACTTTCTTTCTATACAATGCAGTGTTCGTTGCCCAGACATTATGGAAGAGATCACATAGAGAAATACTCTTCACTCATGTCTACGTTTCCAGTATTTAGAAACAGGTGGTCCACCCTAAAAGAATATTGACAACAAATATGAAAAGGGAAGCATAGATGTAGTGAATCAATCATTTACTTGTGATCTTACTAGGACAAGTATGCAGAATTGTAACAGCAGTAAGAGACCATCCAAAATCTGAATCAAGAAGTTTGTCTACCACTTATTGTTTGCAACTAATCGACGTGAATAATTGGATATTATATTGAATGAGTAAGAAAGACAAGTAAAATTGTCAACAAACCTAGCTTGCAGTAGTAATCTGGGTCAATGTCACTACGACCAACAATCCAAAATGACTAGTGTCTGTTCCGAGGGCCGGAATTTTGAAAACCATGTGAACTTTAGACGTACTAAAGATCACCGAAATACATTTGAACCATTAAGTTTAGGTAGCACTGAGCACACAACAAACCCTAATGACAGTCCTGCCTAATGAGTAATGAATCAATTAGAAAATGGGTGATGCACGCCTGAGCCCTGAACGGGCTGGGAAGGTAGGCACGGCGGCGCGCCCGGGCAGCGGTGATGCTGTTGGGCGAGCGGATCCTGACCTCCTGTTAGTCCGGCGCCTCCTCCTAGAGTCATGCCGTCCGGGGACGGCAAGTCACCGGCGAGGCATGCGGCTAGGGGCGAGTAGAGATCGGAAGCGCGCAACAGAAGAAAGGGAAATCGGGGCCTGGGATGACCCAAAATCCCAGGGTGGGCCGACCCACCATGGGCACCCTGTAGAGATACACACCCGAGCGGCGAACATGCATTTTCGAAACTAATTTAGGAACATTTAGCTGACCAATTAAACGACTCTGTTTTAATAATATCATATTCGTATTTGAACAACTAAGCTTGTTTAGCTTGATGGGTGGAGTAGTGCTATTATGACACGAAGCACGTATTCTGATCGTATAATGATCATAAAAGGGGGAAACTCTAGGCATATTTTTTTAGCAAAAGAGGGTTTCCCCTCCGATTTCTATTAAAGAAACCACCACGGAACCAACATGATCAATTAAACCCTAAGCATGATCAACTAAACCGTATTATGACTGTGCCATGGCAGATTTGAAGCTGCAAACCAGAGAAATGATATTTAGCATCCATTGTTTGCTTCGAACTAAGAACTAAATTCTAAGAGCTAAAAAGAAAGTAGTAACCAAGTTAAGATCTATTTTCTGGTTGAGATCAAAAAGTTGAGGAGATATAAAGTACCACCTCTCTTGCAGCGCCGTGTAGGCATCGGGGGTGCGATGGCTGTCGGTGGCGTTGAAGCAGATCTACAACGGTAGATGGGTGCATCGGGGGATAAGTCCCGTTGCGGTGGAAGAGAAGGTCGTGTGAGCGGCCCCGGCAAAGAGGACGATGACGCCGATGAAGCGAGAGGATGCGATGCAAGGCTATTGGTCTGTCGCCGTGGATGAGAAACGTCCATCTCTAGTAGTGGACAACACGGTCTTGGTTGGAGCTCCAGCATGGTGGAGTACGGTGGCGATGGATGTGGTGGAGGACGGCGGCGATGGATGGGGTGGAGGACGGCGGCGATGGATGGGGTGGCGGACGGAGGCTGGTGTGGGTATGGTGTTCTAGCATGGACGGTGTATGAATGGGAAAATGGAGGGGGAGGTACGGGGAACCATGTTTTTGGGACGCACCTGTCTGAAATATGGGAAAGTTACGAACTTAGCCCCCGTTTAAAATTTAGATGTCTCGTCGGTTGGGGATAGGACGGTAATCTCGCATCTCGTCAATATTTGCCCAGAGCGATTTCGGGCGACGAGAGGGTGGTTAGCGCCCATGGTTGGCGCCCACGGTGTATGAACAGGGCTGACAGGTAGGGCGGTTGTGTCATGTGTGAGTGAAGTTACAAACCTGCCCCTATTGAAAATATTTGCCTACATCGATTTCGGCCTAGTCGAGTTTGTTTTGCCGCCCACCATGTATGAATGGGAAAATGGAGGGAGAAACAAAGGTCTTTCAGACGATCTTGAATCAAATGTGTTTTGCCGCCCATGTTTGGCGCCCACCATGTCGGAATGGGCTCAGAGGCGGTCTTGTCACGTCTAATTGAAGTTACTAACCTACCCCTATTTAGAGCAGTGGAAATCGGGCTGATGGATTGTCCGTGTAATGGGTAGACAGTAATTTCCATCTCCCAAACACTTGGCTTCGGGCAGCCGACATGGGAGTGGACATTTTGCCGCTTCTTTCAAATTTTGGGACAATAAGCATCCATGTTTACCCTGGCAACTAAATTGGAACCCATTTTGTATTCCTATACGAATCTTTATAAATCATTCTATGGGTTTTTATATATATTCAAAAGGACGACAAAGATGTATTCCACTATCATATATGAATATGGTTTACAAATGCTGATACTCAAATTCAGAAGCTAGAACCCAGTTTAAGGTGAATTCAAATATTTGGAACACTTCATGTCCAACTCAAATGTCACACACATCATAATGTGTACTCCCATTTAGATATGTACACAAGCGATGTATCAAGATTCAAATACCGAGTCAATCAACCAAGAATGTACAGAACTAACAGACATATAAAAAATTATAGAGTATATGGACCAATAATATCAACTAACATACATAATCCAGGCCGTTGTACTTTTTTTTGCTACAACAACATCCTTTTTTTAGCCAAGCTACTACAGCATCTTGGCCCTTTCCGATGCGTGCCACTTATGGTCCATCTATACTACTATTGTTGCTGAATGCACATTCATCCCGATTGGCATATTTGTAGGTCTGGCACAATAATCAAAATAAAATGTCTTCGAGTCTTATCAATTAATATAGACTTGTGCTCAAATAAAATTACAAACCAAAAAACAAAAAACAAAAACAATTATTACATGATCTCTAAAACAAATGGTTTGATTGATTACATGAACAAACAACGCAAAGGTTATTCAATGATGGAAAGAACATTTCACCTATGATTTACCAAGTGGGAATTTAATTTCCTTTTTTCCTTCAGGACCTTAACAATGTGGTCAGTCTCAGCTTGCTTCGTTTTGAAATCCACCAAATATTTAATGGTTGTCTTGAGTACTGCTTGTGATTGTGCTGTTTGCTTCCTCAACATGTCAACTTCATCTCTAAGTGCAGAAGAAGAATCTCTTTCTACCACTAGTTTAGCCTCTAGAGCATCAGCAGTTGGCAATTCATAATGCACGATTGGGCCGGTGCCACTGCTGTGGGATGATACAACGTCCATGGGGACCTCGCTCTTTGATCTTGGGCTAACCTATTTTGACATTAAAGTTCCGATTGGATTCAGAAAAGTTGAAGTTAGCAAAACATCTCAACTGGGAGTTATAACAACAAACCAGTTAAACAAACAAGGAATTGAAGAGTTTCAATTGGATGCCGAAAAGTAGTTATTAACATCATTGTAACCCATTGTTGCAGCACAAAGCAGTTAAACAAACAAGTAGCTATTTAAGTTCAGGCAAACAGGTAATTCTTAACAGTAAGCATCAAACACATAGATAGGCGTAGTCTATAATAGGATTAACAGGTTGTGGCATTATGTAATCAGTAGCAAACTAAATTAAGCCAAGCAACATAATTGAATAATTTTGCAATAAGTGGCTAACTAAAATTCCGAGAAGCAGGTAATTGAACTTATGCTAGTTCTTTGTACAGGCACACTGCAACTTCTTTTTTACTTACAAGGTTGTAAGAAGGAGTCCATGGCATCAATTGCTTGGATATGCAGTCCCAATACTTCTTTCTTCCCACTCTGCATTGGTAAGTCGAATGGTTAATCTGGTAAGATGGTGCGTCCTTGATATGTTATATGAGGACGTGTAGTCAGACTAGTTGTAGCCACACACATCACACTGGCTTTTACTGTATATTTCATGCAATTACTTTTGGCCTATCGAGATCTAAGCAATCTACAATAGGATGAAAAGACTGGCATCCTTCACATTATTGGCGAACTCAATTCATAGAAACCAGCAATTCAACCATTCTGTGGGTAAATCAAAAGCGCCACTGGAATATTTTTCACTACCCCAATCATACACGCAAAAAGGGGTGATGCCACCATAGGGGCTGGTATGGGCGGCCGCCTCGGGTGGCCGGTGTGCACCTAGTTTGAGTCGTCCAGGTTGGCCCAGGCTAGTTTTGTTCGTCCCAACGCACGAGCAGGCAATGTAAAAAATGAAGAAAAATGTTTCAATTAGGATGGGCCAATAACATAAGTGAAAGGCAGGCCCTATAGCCGGCTCGCGGCCCAAACGAGCACCTCCCACATCGATCGACAGCAGGAAAAATCCCAATTCATTCACTCCAGCCTCCAGTCTGGTTCGCTCCTAACCTAGCCGCCGCTGGACAGACCGACACAACACTTCCTCGCGCCCTTGTTGGAGGGCGGTCGCCAGGCTTCAAGCGAATGGAAGGACAAGAAGATGAAGATCCAACCCTGGGTGTAGCCTGTGCGGGAGGCAGCGGCGGTAGCACGGGCATGGCATTGAGCTTGCGCAAACAGACAGTCGCAGCCTGCAAGATTAGCATGCGCAACGAGCAGGTACCTCACATCCCTGATTATATCTAATTCAACTCTTCAATTTCTGGCCAATAGTTAAACCTGACGGTGTTGTAAAACTGCTTGTATGTAGGGAATCTATGAGAAAATGAAACCAATTTCTACTTATTTTATAATTCCCCCAATCAATACTGAACTGACTGAATCTGATGTACCTAATCAAATTTCCGATGCAAACATACAAGCTCATGTTGTTCTTGAGCCTGAAGTGTCTAATGAACAGACTGCTAATGAAGGATTTGATGCAAACATTTTACATGCTCCTGGTGATGAACATATAGTGTCTAATGAGGGATCTAATGCAAGTATTTTGCAAGCTCATTGAAGGATTTAGTGTCTAATGATGATCTGCTATGTTGAGAGAGACATAGAGATTTGCATGCATTGATGACAAGCAAATTATAGTGCATTTTCATAGCTTGAGGAAACGTCGAGGCCATCTACCAAAAAGTCCCCGTATCATGACAACATAGCATAAATACTTTTCTAATCTGTTGTTTGAAACTATTGGCATACTTGTGCAGGATAGATATACTGCTATGTCGTTTGTGCACTGGTTATAGGTGCAATTACACTTCGATATTTTCAGCTAGAGAGCGAATAATTCAAGGAGGTATAGACCATGTTTGTAGTCCTTGTACACCATGTTGCATTTTGTGTTTTTTGGTGCTTGCATCATTTAGTGTTTATAATCTGAACTACTTTGGATCATTAGCTGGTTTTCAAAGTGCATGTACCTTCACATTTCTCAAGTTATGTTGATTTCCGGAGTGCAAGTGCCTTCGTATTTTTTAAGTTAAATGGTCGCCCCTGGTAACTTGAATTCGTGGATCCTCCACTGCACACAAATCATACATGAATGCTAGTACGAATTAAATGAAATGCAGGGACTTACGCTAGCTCGTTGTACAAGCTCACTGCAGCTCTGCTTGCGCTTGGGATGTTCCATGTACATGTCCATGTTACCACTTGCTTGGATGTGCATGCCTTGTGCTCCTTGCATCCCCCTCTGCATTTTTGACACGGCGAATGGTTGATCAAATAAGAGGAATCGACCTTGATGTTGTACCGGAGGACAAATACTTACAAGGTTATACGGGTGTGTAGGATGTGTACCAGATCCCGTAGCACCGTCATGCTTCGCTAAAAAATGGATTTGCTTGTTTCAGATGATATCTCCAGAAGAAATAAGAGTTAAAGTCAGAGTTGCATAGGCGTGTAAGCTAAGAGAGTAGTGAAAGGATATCCAAACATCATCGGAACAATGCACAAGGGAGTGATGTGTGGATACCTAGTTCGGGTCGGCGTTTGGGCATGCTCCCCTAGCTAGAGTGCGGGTCACTTCAGAGCCGTTGAGGGTGATGTGCTGGCGTCGGCTGGCCGCGCACGGATGCAGATCTTGAGTGGCAGCAGAGCGCTATGATGCGATGGACGAGACCGTTGGTGAAGACCCAACGGCCTCGGGGGGCGGAGGTGCGACGATGTGCTTGGTGCAGTAGCCCCGGTGAGCTGGGAGATGGCGTCAGTGAAGCGCACCTGATGCGGTGGAAGTTGGTGTCTGTGAGGCACATCGGTTGCGGCGGCCGACGTTGTCGGTGGACCACCCGGTGCGGTGGACGAGGGCGTAGATGAGGTAGCTCCGGTGCGGTGGTGAAGCGCGACCATCGTCTTCGTCATTGTCGTCCGACACAGAGGTAGGAAAAGAGACGAGACGAGGGGCGATTTGAACTTTGCTTGGGTTGGCGGCGAATTAGGGATTTGAGCAATCTAGGCGTGGAAGGGGACGGTGGAGAAGGGAGATTTTGCAGGGCTGGAATTGGGGCCGCCAGATATTTCAATCCGAAATGTGGAAGCACGAACTTATTTTATCGTCGTCCTTTTTTTGGGGGGGAGGGGGGGCGTGGGTGGCTGGGTGCTATGCGTCCGTCCGACACACGCGACCACCACGACATGACCCTGGTCTGCTTGGTGCGCCTACATTTGAGAATGCAAACGAATCTTCTTTCATTTGCAAACAAATTTGTATGTGTTACCATGCCCGTGTTTTCCTTGCAATAATTAGTCATTCAAAACGAGATACTCCCTCCGTTCACTTTTGTAAGTCATTTTAGACAACTTAAATGAACTGTTTTGCACATTGTGTGAAATGTCTTCAAGGTCTTATAAAAGTGAACAGCGGCAGTACTATAAATTAATTAATGAGGAGTTATTTAAAAAAGTATCCACGATATCCACGCTAACGTGGATTACAGTGTGTGTCACATAATTAGTTATTTGAATTAGAGTGTGTGTCACGTAGCGATCTCCAATTCTAACGTGGATTTCGCATTTCACTGTATCCACGCTACTTTTTAAATACAAATTCATATGTATATGATGAACACCATGGTAGTGAGAAAACTTTTGGATGGATTCAAACATATGACCTACAAAATAGCACAACAAATTGAGTCAATGTCAACTTTTCGAAACCTAGTATGGCACGAATTCGAAATAATTACCCATATGCATGGTCCTCAGTTCAAATCTTACAATGTACACCAAATTGAAACATCGATATTAAGTCTCGTACTATCTACATTCAAATGTTGTTTTTAGCCCCCCCCCACCCCACCCCCCCGCGCGCACACGCTACATACTTCCTGTATCGGTCAATCTTCCTCTCCTAACCACCTTAGGAAGCTATCAGTTTCCAACATACGCTCATTCTTTCTCTCCATGTTTCGATCTCTAACTCTCTCAACTACACAACCCCCTTTTTCCACTCTGTTACCAAATGTATTTACCTCACACACTCACCATTGCTCCCCATGCCGAGCTCTCTCTCTCTCTCTCCCTCTCACCCACTCACGCTAAATTAATACATGCATTGCCTATCTAGCCCCCCCCCAATCTCTCATGCGCACACACACACGTTGTCTATCTAGGTCACTCCCTCGAGACTGTGTCACTCTTTCTTCCGCATGGCGGGCCACACTCACTCAATCTCGCTCTCTTTATCCGAGTCTCGTTTAACCTCGTTTTCTTTCACACACAAATGATATATCTCCCTGTTCGGGCATCGATCGACACACTCTATACTCTCTCACATAGATTGTCTATCTAGGTCAGTCCATCCAAGCCGCCCCCACGTTTTCGACCTCATGGCGGGCTACGCTTGCTCAATCTCTCTCTCTCTCTCTGTGTGTGTGTGTATGTCTCGATTGACCTTGCTCTTTCTCGTACAAAAATGATATATCACCATGTTTGAGCCCAATTCGACTTGTTCACATTGTATACTCTCTCACGCACATTGTCTATCTAGGTCACTCTCTCCAACCCGTCTCACTCTTTCGATCGCACGGCGACCCTATGTGATCGATTGACCTTGCTTCCTCCCACGCACAAAATATATCTACACGTCTGTGACTGGATCATCTCTCAAGCTCTATCTTACAGCCCTCACCCTTGACAAAAGCTCAATCGGACAATATCTCTCCAGAGCATATATATCTGTTCAATGAATGTCGGACCACACTCACTTTGTCTCTCTATCTATATGTCTCTCCATTGACCTCGCTTTCTCACACCGTATCTTCCATGCATTGAAGCTTCTTCTCCATCCCTCGCAAAGCGGGAGCTATTTACATTGCGAGGGGCACTCCAACCTTGGATTAATGTGTGTAGGCATTTATTCCGGTCGGTTTAGATTATATTTTAGTAGCATTCGGCCCACAACTACTCCAAACACCGTTGCAACCCCCGCAACTCCCCTACTTGATTTCCCTCTGGCTCGGTCATCGCTCTCTCACACGTCATGTCTCGCCTTCAACGTCGCACCATGGTATTATTGCAAAAAACTTTGTTCTTCTATTTAATTATTACAAATAAGCTACAAAACTACAGACTGATAGTCCACTTGGAAAGGAACAAATTTCGACCCACAAATTAAAGTGCTACAAACTACACACCGAGGGGGCCACATTTCATGAAACAAATTTGGACCCATATACAAATTAAAAAAATAAAGGACGAGGATCGAACATGCGACCAGGGCCTTCAAGTCGGACGTCAATAGGCAACATACGTAGAACAACAATGTTTGTTGTACCCCCCTTTGTTCACATAATATTTTTAAGTTACCACAGCCTATTTCATGGATAACATGTAATATTATTTTTAGTACTATTCGCCTTCACTTACTGGTGGGTTCCATGTGTGCTCTCTCTCTCTCTCTCTCTCCTCCCCTTCTGCGTTTAGACGCACGGGAAAACACGAAGAACTTGCGGGTGATGTTGCCGTTGACCATATCTGGACGCGTTCACAAGTTACGGCACCAGTTTCACGTACTAGCAGCACTAGTCAGTGTGTACGTGCAATGCACGTTAATTTAGAAGTATATTAAGTGCATCTGGATATTAAGTAGGATATTATTTGCGTGTTATTATGTGATTAGCACTATTTTTGGCATGAAATTAACTGCACTCTAAACGTGTTGAGCGCTCGACATTGAAGTAGTCTAGGTTATTGGATGACAAGGAATACATGTGGCTTGATGACATTTTATATTTAATTTGATACGGCTCTATCAGAACACTCAATCGATCAAACCATAGATTTCGTTCAGTCTGACTCCGACTTTAAATTATACGATGATCGATATAAAATAAACGAAAATGATAAACATTCGGATTTTAAGCATGGCAATCCGAACCTTTTTCATGGCAAATTCAGATTACGTGGCGGCGGGGGGGGCGTCTTGCGGTGGGAAGCGGCTCCTCTGACGTGCTCTGTGTGTTGTCGGGCCACTGACCGACGGCGACGGTGGCGTCTTGCACCGTTGTTGGCATACTCCTGGATGTTGGCCTAGCTTCAAGGAAGGCCAGAATGTTCTGGACTTCGGAGCGAGTCAACCGGTGGGAGGAGGCGACTAGCGTTGGTGCAACGAAGCGGTCGACGGCGGCCATCCATGCCGCTGAGGGGGGCACTAGCATCCGCGTGGGGACATGCGCTGTTAATGGAGCGACGGAGACATTCGTGTGCACGGGCACCGGCACGGGCATGCACGTCAGTGCACGCGCAGGCGCATGCGCTGGCAGGTGCACGGGCACCGGCATGGGCGTGCGCGTTAGTGCACGCGCAAGCGCATGCACTGGCAGGTGCACAGGCGCGTGAAAGTCGGCGGGGACCTCATGGAACCCCGTGGCATCAAGCTCGGCAACAATGTGCGGCTCCCAGCCCATCAATGCCACGGGGATGGGCACTAGCGCAGTCGGGCCGACGGGAGCCGGAACAGGAGCGGGGACGGGCGCGGCGTCTTCCCGCAAGGCCAGTTCAAGCTCGTCCCAAAGCGCCTTATGTTCTTGAGACTCCGACTGGGTGTCTTCCTCAGGAAACTGGAAGACTAAGGGCAGACCATCGTGATGCGGCATGGCGTATGTTTCGGTCAGGCTAGTTGGAGGTAGATGACAGGAGAATCGGAGAGGAAGAGAGAGGATTGTAACGATACCGGGTAGTGCGGGGTTGATTTTAAACTATGGCCCCGACGACATTAAAAGTGGGAGCAGTTGGGACGAAGGTGGGCGGCGGAGCCTTGTCAAAGGGCTCGCCTCCCGGTGAGCCTGCATAGCGGTCTGCTCGCACGCCTCCTTGTCAGCCAACACAACGGTCTGCTTGCATGCCTCCCGTTGACTCACAGGCTTGCTCGGACGGCACCTGTCGATGAGAAGCGGGACTCGTGGCGGCACGTAAACTCCCACAGTTTCAATAGTGAAAGTGTTCGCCTTAACGTGACAGGTCTTTGTTCCAAAATACCTTGGCTCTTCATTTGTGCAACTTGTCATAAGCAGTTTGTCTCAAATCGAAGAAAAAAATTACGAAGTAATATTTGTGCCATATCACGTGACCATGCTCAGTTTCAAGAATTTATGGTCACTTTTGGATTTTCTGAAATTTAAGATCCAGGATTCGAAACAATATCATAACCTGCATCATGCAATAAATTTTCAAGCCATACATCTGTCCTGTTGTATTTCTTAAGAAAGGATTTGGTCAAACATTTTGCTTAGTTAGACTTCAGACAAGTTATATATGCAGAGTAAAAGGATAATCCCTCCGTACCAGTGCATTGCCTGATATATTAACTCAAGTACTAGGCACGAACAAACGGGCTCAATTATGTGCTCATCCTGTTGTAGTAGTAGTAGTACTAGGCAATGCAGTTGACGGGTGACCTTGGCTAGCAGCGACCAAGGGAATTGAACCGTGCTCGGCATGGTAGATAACATTGTCTAGTTACTAAAGCATCCCACCGTTGTTCATCAGTAGTCATTATGGACTGGGGACATGAGTGGAATTTCCTAGGGCTGGAATTCTAGCCGCCAGATATTTCGACTTGAAACGCTGAGGCTCGACTGGTTGGGGTTACCTAATGTGCGTACCACGCACGCCACCAGAAGGACACGAGCCCGATTTTTTATTTTTTTATTTTTTTAGGATCAACACTAGCCAAGGTCTGGCTGGTACGCCGTTGGGTCCTACCATTCGAGTATATGAAAGGAACCTTTTAAATTGCCGAACGAATCTATGTGTATTACAATGCCCGTATTTTCCTTGCAAATACTAATCTCAACGTGGTAATTGATTTATGACGAGTTGTTGAATTAGAGTGAGTTTGTGATATAGTGATCTCAACGTGGATTTCACATTTCATGGTGTCCCTAATAAGTTTTTCAATGCAAATTCAAATTTAAAAGATGAACAGTATAGAGGTGAGAAAACTTTGTATGTATCAAGCATATGACCACACACACACACACACACAGACACACATGCACGAACACAACAACAATCCAATAATTATAGTGCATCTATTTTTTCCAAACCATGCATGTATGACACAAATTCAAAAATACTCCTTCTATTCCTAAATATTAGTCTTTTAGAGATTTCAGCAAGTGACTACATACGGAGCAAATTGAGTGAATCTACACTCTAAAATATGTCTATATACATCCGTATGTGCCAGTCCATTTGAAATCTCTAAAAAGACTAATATTTAGGAACGAAGGGAATAAAATGTAAGACATGCATGGTCCTCAGTTCAATATTTAAAATGGACATGAAACTGAAACATGAATATTAAGTCTAGTACTACAGTACATGCAAATGTTGTGTTTAGGTGGAGCTATGATTGTCGGGGGTCAACCCCTCAACCTTAGATGAAATTGTGAAGCTCTGTTTAGGGTTGTTTAGATTATATTTGTCCCACCCTCCCAACCACCAATTGGTTGTGCACCCCACCCCTCCTCACCGGGAGAATATCATGTACCTCCATACCTTAGATGCTATATGCCGATATGAGTTGCTTGGAGCTTGTAGATCTGAGATATAGCAGCTCATATGATGTCTTAATATTTTTACTCGGATAGGGGGTCCCGGGTAGGGGGTCAAAACCGGCGGATCTCGGGTAGGGGGCCCTGAACTGTGCATCTAAGGCTAATGGTAACAGGAGGCGGGGGACACGATGTTTACCCAGGTTCGGGCCCTCTCGATGGAGGTAATACCCTACTTCCTGCTTGATTGATCTTGATGATATGAGTATTACAAGAGTTAATCTACCACAAGATCGTAGAGGCTAAACCCTAGAAGCTAGCCTATGATTCTGATTATATCTTGTCCTACGGACTAAACCCTCCGGTTTATATAGACACAAAGGGGGCTAGGGTTACACAGAGTCGGTTACAGAGAAGGAGATCTACATATCCGAATTGCCAAGTGTGCCTTCCACGCAAAGGAGAGTCCCACCCGGACACGGGACAAAGTCTTCAATCTTGTATCTTCATAGTCCAATAGTCCGGCCAAAGTATATAGTCCGGCTATCCGAGGACCCCCTAATCCAGGACTCCCTCAGTAGCCCCTGAACCAGGCTTCAATGATGATGAGTTCGACACGCAGATTGTCTTCGACATTGCAAGGCGGGTTCCTTCTTTGAATACTCCATAGAAGATTTTGAACACGAGGATCATGTCCGACTCTGCAAAATAATTTCCACATACCACCGTAGAGAGCACAATATTCTAGAAATATAATTTGCTGACAACTTTTCATAGCGTGACATCACGCCACGGCCCGGTCATTATTCGAACCATTTTTCTCAACCAGCCAGCCACTGCATGTGTTGCGAGGCGGTTTTTTTGGCACGTCTTGTCGAAGCAGAGATTGTGTTCCCCTAATCACAGGATTCTCATCAATACAGGTGTGGGTAACCCAACCGCGCTTGTTAATATGACTCCTTGATTTTAGGCAATTTCCAAACGGCCACCCGGGGGACGCTTGATATTCGTCCTCTTTATAAAGGGGCCAAGGCCTGTCCTTTTCTTCCCACGCTCGATCCTTCTCTTGCCCCACCTCGAGTTCCAACACCCAAGGCTCAAGCTAAGCGCTTCGGACCTTCAACCATGTCTGGATCCATCCTTCAAGGCCGGTGGATGGCCTCCTTTGTCACAGAGGAGGACATCAAGAAGCTTAGGGAGGCCAGGTATCTCACCGCTGAAATCTCGCACAGGCTGCCTGCTCAAGGGCAGGTCATCCCCACTCCCGAACCCAACGAGAGTGTCATATTTGTTTCCCACTTCCTCCGAGGGCTAGGTTTTAGTCTTGATCCCTTTGTGAGAGGGCTCATGTTCTACTACGGGCTAGATTAACATGATCTAGCTCCAGATTCCGTCCTTCACATCTCGTCGTTTATCGTCGTGTGTGAGGCCTTCCTCCACGTCACCCCATACTTCGGCTTATGGCTCAAGACCTTCAGTGTGAAGCTGAAGATGATCGACGGGCGACACGCGGAGTGCGGAGGCATTGTAATAAGCAAAGGCGTCGACGCCCTGTGGCTAAAGGGTTCCTTCCCGGAGGTGTCCGACTTATGGCAACGGGAGTGGTTTTACATCACAACTCCACGAGGTACAAAGCGAGCGGCCCCCCTGTCTTCCGCCCGGGCCCTTCGCCTCAACTAGCTTCATGGGTCAACAAGGGGCTGGACTAGGGGCCAGTTGACAACGTGCTGACATTGCAAAGCCGCATCCGAAATATCCTCGAGAGGGATGTCAGTCTCGTCAATGTAATGCAAGTAATGCTAGTTCGTCGGGTCCTGCCATGCCAACGTCGATCTCTCCGCATGTGGGAGTTCAACCCGGAAGAACCGCGAACTATTCAACAATTCTTCGGCGTGACGCTCGAAGGGATGTATGGATTGTTCTTTGGATCACGAATAAAGTGTCCGGACACCACCGAGGATGCGGGTCTTAACTGCAACCGTCCGGATACCCAAGTAAGTAATTCCGCGACCGAACATGCTGTCTTTTATATTTTTTACAACATCATTCTGAAACATTGCTCTCGGCCAGGGCTGGATAAGAAAGGCGGAGAGGATCAGGTGTTCGGCCCCCCTTCCTGAAGGCTCGCCGGATCCTTTATTAATCAGGATGCTTGAGCGCGCACCATATCAGGTGCCATCAGGAGAAGATGAGGGGACAAATAGAGGAGCCACAGGCGGGCTTCATACCTTACACATCCAAACCAGGGGAGTAAGTGCCTCCGTTAAGGAGGATAATCGGGGAGGTGAATCTAAAATCCCCTCTCCTCACGGGAAGAAAAGGGCCGCCTCTGAAGACTTGGAAACGGAGGTTTCCAAACGAGGGAAGAAACCCTCGCCAGGGGGCCCTGTCCCAGAGGGCGTCCTTACCGCACAGCGCCCGCAAGGGGGCCAGCCCTCCACCGAGCTGTAAGTTAAAAAAAGTACTTTGGTAAATACATCCCTTTTTAGCTCTGAGAATAATGACCAAGACATATATCTTGCAGTCTGGCTCATAGCCCTTCTCCATAGAGTTTGTCTTCGGGGGATCTTCTTCCGGAGATGACGGAGAGCGAAATGCCTCCTCCTGCCTCCCCGCCACATGGGGCGGACGACCCTGAGGTGTCGTCATGGAGGATTTCTCCTAATCCGCCAAGGCCAGAAGTTAACACTTCGGCTGCCCAAAGTCCGGAGTATTCGGCTCCCAAGGAGAGCAACAGGAAGAGTCTGGGATTGTCCGGCACACATCCGGACACACTGACGGGTCTTTTGGAGCAAGCGGCTATCTCAGAGGCGCATCGTACCTTAAATGTACGGTGTTTGAGAGGATTTCATCCGCCAAAAGCGGGTTGGATGAATCTTTTACGAGCCTGCTCAAAGGCTTTGAGGTACGCAAAGTAATATGTATATTTTCGGTTGTACCGCACATGCTAGGTGTGCTCCATATAGATAGTAGCCCCTGAGACTCTGGTTGCCATCCTGAGGCGGCAAACAGAGGATCATAGTCCCAGGTAATGATCGCACTGCATTATGTGCAGGCGGCTGAGGGTCCGACGGCTGGCTGGACTATTGATTTTGCGGAACTGAAGCGGCACCTTGACGTGGCGGATGCCGACATCGTGCTTGTGAACAAGCGGCTAGACGAGGCACAGGGTATATATGTATTTTCGGATTGTCAGCAAATATTAAGAGGAGCATGATGCTAGTACCTATAATATGCTGTGACTGCAGATGGAGCTGCTGCCATGGAGACCCTTCGGGCGGAACTTGCCCGAGCCAAGGAACAAGCCAGGAGAAGCGATGCGGCTGCCCTAAAGGAGGCTGAAGAGTTAAAAGCCGAACAGGCTGCTCATCGCTAGAGCGAAGATAAGATAGCCAAGATGGCTGTTGAGCTGAAAGATGCCGCCGGCCGATATGAGCTCCTTGAAAAGGAAAGCCAAGCGAAAGCAGTTGACCTAAAGAAGGCCTTGGAAGCGGCCAAGGAAACTCGCTCTGAAATTAGAGGGATAAGGGAGGAGCTTCGTGAAGCCAAAGATATCACGGCTGGAAGGCCCTTTTTGTTGTGGATGAAGTTTGGAGATCCGAAGGATGCCCCTATGGATCAGTTATGGAGTGTTGCAGACGCGTATGCGGACCTGGCAAAGAGTGCTGCTGATGTGACGGAGTTTTTCAAAGATCGGAAAGATCATGAGGTGGAAAGGCTCTTCTGGTTGCAGTTCAGTGCCTCGTCGCGTCCGCTACCGTTGAATGAAAAGATGGCCACATGGTCCGAGCTCCATAGGTTGTCCGGGCTTGCTATGAGGTCAATCGTGGATCATCTTTGGCCGAAGGGACCAAGGCCGGAGAGTTATTTTGGTTTAGTGCAACAATTCCTTGGTGTTGTGTCGCATATCGACGCTCTGAAGAGGTCGACGTGCATAGAGGGTGCGCGGATGTCTCTTGCCCGTGTTAAAACATACTGGGCAGGGATGGAGGCTACCATTATTGTAACCCGGGGTCCGGCTGGAGGCCAGGACCCGGCCGAGCACTATTTTGAAGAAGTCCTAGAAGGCGCCGTTTAATAGAGGCTCAGTGCTTGAAGAGTGCCATGTATCTCAATTGTAAAAACAATGCTATTTTGATGATAAAGGTTGTGTTTATACTTTTGCTCGAAAGTATTATAATGCCTCCTGTGCGTCAGATTATGTATGTATATAACCTGAAAGTTTGCAGTCGCCGGCTTCAGCCCCCACGCATATAATGCGGGGGTGTTCGAAAAAGCGTGTAATCACACTTGATCCAACGGCTTGGTCTATTAAGGAGGTGATAGCGCAGCGAACTAGGCAATCGGACTATATAGCTCTAACACTTTCACTTAGCCATAGGAGTTTGACGGTGGGGCTACTATATAGCCCCTGGTACTTCCGCGTTCATCCGAAAACAGTGCGTGTACATACATGACTGGGAAACCGGTCCTTCGTTAATGCGGAGGAATCGCGAAGATTCCGCTGAGTCATCGAGTGGTTGACCAGTCTCACGCTATATCATGACAGTCAGTTTTCGACTTTCTCTACTGAGGTGCTTATCCAGATGAACCAGGGCACAATCACAATAGTTCTCCCGGTGCCACCTTAGCTGATAGAGTGGAGCGTAAGGTAGCAAAACACGGGAGCAAGGCAAACCCAACTATTGACCCAAGACATGATTCGGGCTGATGCATATAAGGCCAAACTCGCGATGCCGAACACTCCCTAAGGTATTCGGACTTTACAACATATACTGGGCTGGGTAACACCCTCGATAATGAGCCCTGAATTTCCAGATACATGCATAGGTCTGGCGTGACGAAATGCCAATAACACTAGCATCCCTCTTGGTTGTGTTGAATGCCCGGAGGGTGTGAAGCAACAAGAGACATTAAGAAGGTTTACACAGGGTCTTAATCTAAAAAGAAACCTTTGAGCGGGGCCCTACTGCACGTCTGCGCCTTTGTCTCCATTGTGCCGTATCCTGGAAGGGTGTAGCACGATGATCATCTGTAAAAAAGAAAAAATCCAGGTGAAAGACTTCATGCGAAACGTTGGTTATTCTTAATGAACCATGAAAAATGCAATCTATTATTGTATTAATAGAGTCAAGCTGAACTATGGGCTTTTTTACATGCGGGCAGCCCCTAGCACCACCTGTGGGGTATATCCGTCGACCCAAGCTCAGTTTTATCTGGGTTGTTACAGCTGGTGGTGCGCCGGACTCGTCTAACCGTGTCCGTGGCCTTGACGACCGATCATTTTGGTTGGAGAGGTCATTCAGTGTTCGGCTGCTAGAGCCGCCACATATTCTTCTCCATGTAAGGAACGCTCTGTGTTTCCGCTAACTGTGATGACGCCACGTGGACCGGGCATCTTGAGTTTAAGATAAGTGTAGTGCGATACGGCATTGAAACGAGCGAAGGCCGTTCTTCCGAGTAGTGCGTGGTAGCCGCTTCAGAATGGAGAGATGTTGAAGATTAATTCTTCGCTTCTGAAGTTGTCGGGAGAACCAAATACGACCTCTAGTACTAGAGAGCCCATGCAGCGGGTCTCAACGCCTGGCATTACTCCTTTAAAGGTAGTATTGCTTTGGCTGATTCTTCACGGGTCTATCCCCATTTTGCGGACAGTGTCCTGATATATCAGATGAAGACTACTGCCGCCATCCATAAGGACTCGGGTGAGATGGTATCCATCAATTATTGGGTCGAGCACCAAGGCAGCCGATCCTCTGTACCGGATACTATTCGAATGATCCCTGTGATCAAAAGTGATCGGGCAGGCCAACCAAGGATTGAATTTGGGGACGACGGGCTCTACAGCGTATACGTCTCGGAGTGCGCGTTTGCGCCTTCTCTTCGATATGTGAATTGCGTAAATCATATTCACTGTTTTGACTTCTGGTGGGAATTTTTTCTGTCCCCCAGTGTTCGGCTGGCGAGGCTCATCCTTGTCTTCACTTGGCGTCTCCCTCCCTTTGTGTTCGGCGTTTAGCTTGCCGGCCTGCTTGAAAACCCAGCATTCTCTGTGGGTGTGATTTGCATGTTTTTCGGGGGTGCCATGAATCTGACATAATCTATCCAGAATCTTATTTAGGCTGGACGGTCCATCTCTGCTGCCTTTAAATGGCTTTTTCCGTTGACCGGGTCGAGATCCCCTGAATCTGGCGTTGACCGACATGTTATCTGGGCTGTCTTCATTGTTTTGATGCTTGTTTTTATTGCATCGCGGCTTCCCATTGCCATTCCTGACTTCGGATGTGCCTGGGTCGTTGGTGCCGCTACGGGCCAACCAGTTGTCCTCGCTCGCACAGAAGCGGGTCATAAGGCTTGTTAGGGCTGCCATTGTTCTCAGCTTTTCTTGGCCGAGGTGTCTGGCGAGCCATTCGTCTCGGATACTGTGCTTGAAAGCCGCTAAGGCTTCGGCATCCGGGCAGTCGACGATTTGATTCTTCTTAGTGAGAAATCTGTTCCAAAGCTTACGGGCTAACTCTCCGGGTTGTTGGATTATGTGACTTAAATCGTTTGCCTCCGGAGGTCGGACATAGGTCCCTTGAAAATTGGCCCTGAAAGCATCCTCAAGTTCCTCCCAACTTCCAATTGAGTTTTCGGGGAGGCTTTTCAACCAATGCCGAGTTGGTCCTTTCAATTTGAGGGGCAGGTATTTGATGGCGTGGAGACCATCTCCGCGAGCCATGTGGATGTGAAGGATAAAGTCCTCAATCCAGACCCCAGGGTCTGTCATTCCGTCGTATGCCTCTATATTCACGGGTTTAAATCCCTCTGGAAATTCATGATCCAACACCTCATCAGTGAAGCACAGGGGGTGTGCGGCACCCCTGTATTTGGATGTGTCATGGCATGCTGTCGATGCTTGTTGTGTTCGGTGTTGACTCTGAGCTGTTATTCGATCAATATGATTGTTTTGGTGGCTGTGCTCTTGCGCCGGAGCACGCTTCCTAGATCCATAGATGGACCTGGCCATATCGGCTTTTTTTCCAGGAGCTCATGTAAATTGTGTGCTGACTTGTGTGCGGCATCATCAGCCGCCCTGTCGCGGCCTCGGGGTTGTCGGTCCGGCTGATCGGCCGTTTTATTTTTTGACTGACTTGGCTCTGTAGCCTCGTCATCGAATTCGGGCAGCAGCTTGCGCTTTGGGTAGCTCTTTGTGTGGCGATCGCCGCCGTATTTTTCTTCAGTGTCGAGCACTTTGTTCCATCTGCGGTTGAGCATACCATGCGCGGCCTTAAGCCTTTGCTTCTGCTTCTTCAAGCTCCTTGCGGTGGCAATAAGCCTTCGATGGAGGTTCTCTTGTTCCAAGTGTTTTTCCGTGATGATGAGTGCATCATCGTCCGGACTGTTCTCCTCTCCGGAGACAGGTTGATGAGTTTTACTCTCATGATCACCGTCATTGGACATCGGCTCCGGACTATGCTCACCATCCCCTGGCGCATCCTGCTCCATTGATGGGTCCATGGGTTCGTCGTTTCCTTTGGAGTCGCCCGGGGTGTTGTTCTTTCTTGCATTGTTATCGTTATTTTTGTTGTGGCGGGATTTAGAGCAGCGCCTACATTGTCGCTTTGGTTTCTACTTGAGGGGATTATCCTCCGTTGCATCCTTCCTTTCCTCGCCGCTGTTTTCTTTGGGTGTATCCACCATGTATATATCATATGATGAGGTGGCTGTCCAACGCCCCGTGGGCGGTGGTTCCTGTTCATCTCCAACATCGTCATCCATATCGTCGATGTCTTCGGAGCCGAAGTCAAGCGTGTCGGTTAAGTCATCGACAATGGCTATTAAGTGGGTGGTGGGTGGGGAACGAATTTCTTCGTCGTCCGATTCCCACTCGAGCCGGACATAGTTCGGCCAAGAGTTTCCTGATAGAGAGAGAGACCTTAATGAATTTAGCACGTCGCCCAAGGGCGAGTGCTGAAAGATATCCACGGAGGTAAACTCCATGATCAGTGCCCAATTAGATTCGATAGGCACGGGCACATGCGGTTCGGAACCTATGGCCGGAGACGAGTCCAGGGGTCTGATGACACAGATCTCTTTGGAGGTGAAGTCCGTGTTCGGTTCCAGCGCCGATGAATGTGCAGCCTCCGTGGCGGGGTCCATCCACCCGTCCTCGTATGGCGTGATCTGCTCCAGATTAAGGGCCGCAGGTGCGATCTCCCGAACACCGTTCGATGACAGATCTAAGTCATGCCTGTCGTGACTGTTCGGCGCTCCTGACATGGGCTCGAATCCGTCGAATATTAAGTCTCCGTGGATGTCGACAATGTAGTTCAAGCTTCCAAACCTGACCTGCTGGCTAGGGACGTAGCTGCCAATCTGCTCTAGATGGCACATCGTGTTGGCCTGTAGTACAAAGCCACCGAATACGAAGATCTGTCCGGGAAGGAAAACCTTACCCTAGACCGCATCGTTGAAGATGATTGAAGGAGCCATCAGGCCTTATCTTGACGACATAGTGGAACTCTCAATGAAAGCACCAATGTCGGTGTCAAAACCGACGGATCTCGGGTAGGGGGTCCCGAACTGTGCGTCTAAGGCTAATGGTAACAGGAGGCGGGGGACACGATGTTTACCCAGGTTCGGGTCCTCTCGATGGAGGTAATACCCTACTTCCTGCTTGATTGATGTTGATGATATGAGTATTACAAGAGTTGATCTACCACGAGATCGTAGAGGCTAAACCCTAGAAGCTAGCCTATGATTCTGATTGTATCTTGTCCTACGGACTAAACCCTCCGGTTTATATAGACACCGGAGGGGGCTAGGGTTACACAGAGTCGGTTACAGAGAAGGAGATCTACATATCCGAATTGCCAAGCTTGCCTTCCACGCAAAGGAGAGTCCCACCCACACATGGGATGAAGTCTTCAATCTTGTATCTTCATAGTCCAACAGTCCGGCCAAAGTATATAGTCCGGCTGTCCGAGGACCCCCTAATCCAGGACTCCCTCACACGGGAGAATAGTAGGTGCTCCCGCACCATAGATTCTATGGTGATACGAGTTCACGGAGATCTAACGGCCCACGGTAGGAGGTTTGAATGTTTTTGCAATATAGGGCTGAGAGAGTTTGGGAAATGCACAGAAAGTACAAGTACTACACATGTGCCATCTGATCACTGATCATACGACCTAGATGCTCATATCACCATAGCGGGTAATTAAGCTATGGGGAGCACCTAATATGAGCAACGGGGAGCCGTTGGATCCAAGATGCTGTGGCAGACACGAGGCCTGAATGTTTTATTTGCAAAAAAAACTTTGGAGAGTTTGGAAATTGCGCATAATTACAAAGACTACTCCCAAGCCATTGGATCTCACTTCCAACGATGTAAAAACTCGTATCACCATAGCATCTAAGCTGCGAGGTGGATTTGATATTCTATGTCGTTGTCATTTTTGTTCGTAAACTTGCAAAATACGTGTAACTCGTGCCGTTACTTGTCTAGCCGCGCAAAGTGTTTGGTCAAAAAACCATCCTACACTGAAATATCGGAACAACACACGGGGGTCCCACTTGTCATTAATCAAATTTGGACCTAAAACTAACAAATCTGAAAGACGAGATTCGAACTGGCAACCTGGACCACAAAGAGTAAGTCGATAGCCTAAAACAACAACGGTTGTTGGCTTTGTCCCATAACTTGATTTTATACAGTATTACGTTGAGTAGAGTAGAGGGAGTGCCTCGTCAACACGTGCATGACCCTTGACTCACTTACTAGTGGGTCCCAGGTCTGCAATCTCTCTCTTCTCTCCATCGTCTAACCTTTGCACGAGCACACACTAAGAGCGGCGCTAGCTTGCCGTCGTGTTATTACAACTAAAAAAGCTTGGAAAATAGAAGAATCGCCTAGAACAAGAGACGTTGTGGCTGGTCGAGACGGAGCTAACCACATCTATCCTTCGTGCCACGTTAGCATGAAGAAGTTGTATGGCTAGTGGGGTGTTTTCAACCGACTGGCTGGGTCCCGAGGTCGAACCATAGGTATATTTTTACACGCACATTTGCCTCCGTGCCGAGACGTGGCACACCTTAACGCGCGGTTTCGGGGTCCTCCCGGGTGGTGCACGCATATATTCTTCCTGACGTGGGACGCCCTACCACGCGTTTTCTAGGTCCTCCTCGGTCGTAGTGCCGAAGCAAGTAAATGAGTCGTCAAATCACAAAAGACTACCTTTCCCGCCGAGTACATCAGTGAAGCACGGTGGCTAGCTAGTTGGGCTAGTTCGACCGATTAGCTAGGCCGCCCCCACATTTGTTTTTTCACCCCTTTTTTTATCTACTTTCCGACGGGTAAATTTAAATATCCACCGTGGCGTTGCTCTGGTGTTTGGGTGCGGCGGGATTTTTAAATTTTTGATTGACGGGAGAAGGCGCGGCAGGATTTTTATTTTTTTGATTGACGGGAGCAGGCGTGGCAGCAATTAGTCATGATGACTCCGCCTGTAAAACCCACTGCTCCCTGATGTGAGAAGTCATCGACTGGTGTTTTACCATGGTGAAAACCAAAAGATTCCCCGCTCCTCAGCTGGCTCCCTCTGCCTTCCTATAGATTGCGTTGCCTTTCAGCCGTTTCACCCCCTTTGCTTCCTCTCCCCATTGCTTCTACCTGGTGCCATGGTGGCGCAGCAGATCACGGAGTCCGAGGTGAGGCGCCTGACACAGGAGCTCCAGGCCAAGGATGCAGAGCTCAAGGCCAAGGACGTGGAGCTCCATGAGCTCAAGGAGGAGAGGAGTGCCATGCTCCTCCGTTATGTGCGGGAGTTCACAGAGCTTCAAAAGCGGCAAGCGTCCACCACAAAGATGCTCGAGGCGTCGGCGGCGTTGCTGCAGAAAGCGGGAGATACGATAGGCCGTCAGGGGAGCCGGTTCGAGCGCGAGCGGGCCGATCGTGACGAGGTACAAGATCGCCTCAGCCACTTGGTGAACCAAGTTGCCACGCACGTGTTGCAGCTGTGTGATGCCTACCGTCATGCCAGCGCGATCATGCCAGTCGTCGGGCTAAACCCGTTCGACCACCTGATCAACTTCAACGAGCTGCGGCTTCCTAACCCGGTCTCCTTCTTCACCTATATCTCCGAGGAGCTGAGCCGTCTCCGCGCGATGGTGGGGGCGGAGCTGGACAAAGAGGGGTTGCGGGCTGTTGTCGCCGTTGCAGGGCAAATCCTTTCAGGGCTCCGTCACCGGGATCCATTCGTGCCATTGGACGCCGTCTTTGACGATCTGGCTCCCGTCGACCGGGAGCGGGCTGAAGGGCGGTTGCACCCTGCATCACCAACGTCATGCGCCTCGAGAAGCAGAGGGACTTCGGTGGTGTTTAGGCACCCTCTGCATGGGCATGTCCATGTCTCGGCGCAACATGACCGTTGGATCAAACTCAGACAGTGCAGATCAGTCACTGTAGCACAAAGCATGTGGGTGTGTTTGGTTGCATTCTCATCTCAATATAGTTGTTTCCTCTTCGTGTATTTGTGTTAACCTACTAGTGTGGACTCATGCACCCTTCATGCACTCTGCCAAACACCCAAAAGTGGGTCGAGAAGGGAACTTTTGCTCCCATCCTGTGCACCCTTCATACACCCTGCCTAACACTATTCGTGCTTCATATGCTTCATGTTTCATGGAGTACTGTAGCACCGTACTCTCCGTGCGCTGTAGACCTAGTTCTGTTAACATTGATCCCATCGTTCATTCTCGACCGGACATTCGAAAAAGCGGTACTATGTTACTACATTACTGTTCATATAGTTGACATGCGCACAACATCATTTGTTATCGTCATATCTTACTACACTAGCAACAAGATTATGTAGTGCTGACGTATGAACCACTGCACATGCCTAGTAGTAGGAGCACTGTGTATGTTCAAGTGGCTGCCGTGTTTCGCACTCCTCCGTTGTAAGAGTGGAAACGCTTGCTGCAATCATTTTTTTCTTTAGAAAAACAGTGGACACGCTCTACCGTGCGGATCCTCCTCCAACCATGCACTAAATTACTCACTTTCGCCGACGTGTGGGACAGCGAGCATCTGGGTCCACCATCCATGCACTAAATTACTCCGTAGTAGAGTGACTGTTGACTACCCCGATCGAAGTGCCACAGTAATGCCTAATGAGCCGTCAAATCACAAAACCCCCTCCTTTCCAGCAGTAAGTTGGACGGACGAAGTAACCATCATTCCACTCTTCTCTCTCAGCTTCCTCTCTTGAAGAAAATCCCCACTCGCTTCGCTTATCCCTCATCTCGTTCCTCATTTCACTCTTCTCTCTCAGCTTCCTCTCTTGGATGGATGCTGGAGCACCGGCCGACGTGATCTCTATGGCTCTGGCCAAAACCGTCGAGGCTCATGGTACGAAGAAGCACAAGCACCCCGCCGAGACTACCGCAGACAAGCTCAAAGCCATCGCCCTGTCCAAGCCCCCCTCTTCGGGATCCCTCATTAAGCAAGTCCAGGTAATATCTCTTCTTGACGATCTTTTTCTCGATCTTGATCGTGTTTTTTCATCTAACATGCAGTACTAGTACTAGTAGTACAACTTTCTGGGTGAGCTTGCATGTGATTTTGGTGTGCCAAATGGCGGTTCTAAATTCCTCTTTTGACCAAAACATGCGAGAGGTTGACACTGATTTCTTATAGATTACTTTCAACTACTCCCTCTGTCCCAAATTTCTTGTCTTAGATTTGTCTAGATCGGATGTATCTAATACTAAAATGTGACTTGATACATCCGTATCTAGACAAATCTAAGACAAGAATTTTGGGAAGGAGGGAGTACTTTATGAACATCAATGCTACCTTTGAAGAGGGTATATTTGCCTCAGTAACTTGTGTTATGGATATTGCAAGTAATCCCTCTGCTCTCATGCCTTTGAAGACATGTTCTAGTGTCTTTGTTCACTCATTTCTGTGCGTATATGTAGTCATATATGGAGTATAATATCGAAAATCATTTTATATTTCTGAACGGAGGTAGTAATAAAATATGGTTTCTGTTTGAATTAGAACCAGGTCCATGGTGGAGATGAAGTTCTCAAAGTCATGCCATGTGAACTGGAAGACCTGAGGATGAGTTCTACTGCTAAACTATCCAGATGTTGTGTCCTTGTCGCCACATGTCCTGAACTAGTGTTTTCCTGTAGCATTGTTGTCAGGCGTGTTCTCGAGGCTATACGTGACCACAACAATTTCCTGGTTGTGCCTTCGATTACGAAGGGTGTGGTTCTTGTAAATCTTCCCAACAAATCTGATGCGGCCTGTCTTCATCATCATGTTTATGAGTGGAAAGACCACTCTGTTAGGTTCTCCAAGGTTGACGAGATGGTGATGGTGCATGTAGACATTTCTCATGAAGTCTATGGCCTAGTCAGTTATGCGGGGTTCATCCGGTAGGTCGGTGGCAAGAAATAGTATGTAGAGTTTAATTAGTGCAACTTTGCTTGTCTGTAGTAAGTACTATTGTTCAGTACTTGATTTGTGTTTGTGAACCCTGTATTGTTTGTTAGTACTGCCGCTTTTGGTGTGTGGTCAGTCCTGAGAATAGTCTATGTTAATGTCTGTCCACTCAATTTAGTCTATATATTTTGAAGTATCCAAATCATCTTTTTTGTGAGGACGGTTTTTGTCAATTATGGTTACACTCCAATATCTGTATGCATTGCAGGGTTTATCGCACCCACCAGGATTTCTAGTCCCATGGATGTTCAGTCCATACGATTTGTCACAACCTTTGGACTGTCCTGCTTGTGGGAGTAGGCGGGGGCCCTGCATGCCACCCATCGTTGGACAATCAATCTTCTATTTAGTACTTCAACATAGTGATTTCCTGGTAAGGATTCACTCGTGTCACATCAAGTAAATCTTATTGATTTACTGTCTAAATCTTATTGATTTAATGCCATGTTTTCTTTCTTTTCCTATAACTTTATGATGCAGGTTTTGCCATGTGACATTCATCACAGAATAAACCGTTTGGTTTGCTCTAGGATGGCTATTTTTGCAGGTTTCACTTCTTATGTCGTGTCACTAACGAAGGCACTGTCCATCACTTATATTACTGGAAAAAATTGGATCAGTCTGTTGTTTGAGTACAAGCTGAATCCCTATGATGAACTGCAATTTGGTTTAACAAAAACGCAACAATTAGTCCTTCTCGCATTTAAAAGAAATGAAGAAAAAAAACTGGATCACGGTCACGGATCCTAGTCAAGTTAGAAAGCTGATCATAGCAGACCAGACACGATCGCCGCTGTCTCACACGTCGGTACCACCTTCAGCAACGGATCGAGCACCGACAGTTGCTCTAGCACTGACAGCGACAGCAGCTCAGTCTGATCCAGCAGAGGATTGGGCATTGACCGCGTCAGCGGATCAGGCTGATCTACCGGAGGATCGGGCATCGACACCGGCACCTTCTTCGACACCAGCACCAGCTCTACAAGGAGTACCATCTCCGGCAGCAGCAGCGGCTTCGGCACCTACACCAACACTTGCACTTGCATCTGCTCCGTCCTGTGCAGCGGCAACCGAACGAGCAGTCGCCGGCAATAGACTGGGCTGCAATTCACACTTCATATACCAAAGTCCTTACAAAAACCAACATGTCCACCTTCTTGGTAAGCATTGGCCGCCCAAGTGCTTCGTTCTTTTTTCTTTCCATGTTGTTTCACATGACTCACTGTGTTGATCTAACTGTTTGGGTATGTCTTCTTGTTTGCCAGAGAATTCCTAGAGCAATGAGGGAGTCGTTCAACAGTCCGGGCGACCGCAGCCAAGTTTCTCTTACCATGCGCATCCTTGGTGTGAATGAACCTACTCAATATACCGTAAGTACAAAGGATGGTTGCATGATGATTGATGCTAAAGGATGGTCAAGGTTCAAATCTAAATCATATCTTATAGTAGGGGATGATGTCAAAATCGAACTTTCTCAGCAAGGAGAGCTGGTCCAAATCAACTTTGAAATTCTTCAGTAGTAGCACGCAACTGCCGAACTGATCTATCCTCCGAGAGATTCTGATGTAATAATCTGGCATGGTGAAACAAGTGTCCTGTGTGTATAAGTAGTACGACAGTATTATTATCACATGGTATATCGTTGATAGAACTGCAACTCTCATTAATGGTTAGGAACTATAGTTCGATTTCATTCCAACAGGTGTCGTGCTTTATTCAATATTGTGTATTCACCTTGCGACAGCATCTAAAACCAGCGCCGTGCCAATCGCTTGCAATATGAAAAGCGTTGAGGTAGAACACATGGGCCCCCAAACATGCAGGGTGGGCTTGCGGCCCAAAGTCCAGAACCGTGAGCCTGTATGAGTATTATATTCTCAGTTGAACCCCCATAATGCTCGTGCGTTGCACGTAACATCAAGATGCATTTGTATGAGTATGAACAAGGGAAGGCCTTATTTGCAAATGTGGAGAGGTGTGTGGGTACCTTTTAGCAAAATTGCCATAGTTTCCTTCCTATCGGTCAGATATAAATCGGACGGCCTATATTGCAGGATGGCAGGCACACCATCATCACCAACTCGTCTATACCGTTTAAAAACAAATCTGTTTTTTATAATTGTATATGTTATACATATTCCTCTTGATTTTTCTTATGTATAAAGTTGTGATATAAAATATTTGTATATTTCTTTACAGAGGGAGTATCTCTCTGCCAAAAATATATTTATGTGTAACTAGTTACTCTTGTCTTTCTACTTCCTTTCGCTGATATGTGGGGCATCCGGCAATGGGGTCCACGTGCCATTTGCACAAATTAAAGTGCACAACTGCACGGTAGACACACCACGGTCGTAGCGCCGCGGTAATGCCCAATGAGCCGTCAAATCACAACCCCCCTTTCCAGCTTTAGTAGTAAGACGAAGTGGCAACATTTCACTGGGCCTGAATCCCCTTCTCCCTCGTCAGCTTATTCAGAGAAAACCCCCTCTCGGTGATTGCATAGGGTTTTCTCATGGAGAACCAGGTACGAATTCTTCATCCATCCCCGATAAATCCAAGTCCCTTGGTCGCAGGTAATCCTAGGATGTCAGCCGCCGTCATTGATGCATTTTTCTTCCTATTGAATCTAGTGTGTTTCATTTGTAGTGCCTAAAGGATGAGGACCCTACAGGTTTCTGCGCCCTCGACGAGACGCCACACTTGTTCCTTCTCATCCTAACACATGATTTTAAAATGCGCACAATATGTTCCTAGAATCCTCTTTTCTATCCGGGGGGTGGTTTTTTTTGAACATGCTGTCGACTAATTTGGAAATTTGGATTGCTATATTTAGATAAAAGGTACTACTAGTACGATGGTCAACACTGACGTGAAGGAGGAAGTTATTTCTAGATTTGGATAGGAAATACATTATGTTCTCATATTATTTTTCCTGCAGTGCATTATTTGCTCTGCCAGAACACATGTACTCAAGATTCTCGGCCTTGCCATAACTGAATACACCAGTTTAATGGTCACAGTGAAGACAAGCCATGGATATAAGTTCCGAGTTGGGTTCATGAACCAAGAAGATCACTACTTTTTTTATGGCCGAACTTGGATAAACTTTCTCAAGTGTTACAGACTGAAAGTTGGCGTAGGAATGTTGATGGAAATAGCAGAACCTGGTCTCATCTTCACTGCGATCTTCCACCCCGACGTCGTTCCAATTGTTCATTCATGTTAGTTTTGTATCTGGTTCTTGCTTGTTGCCTCGATTACTTCTTAATCCACCTATTCTGTCTAACTAATCACAATTTAACTCTAGAAGTAGCAACGAATCTCTCACGAAGATGCTACTTATAACTAATATTTTCTTTTAATTGGTGGCACGTGTAGGTTTTTTCAGAGTTAAGCAGGCTGCTCGTTTGTTATTCTGTAATAACTCGGTTGTTACTGATGGCACTGAAGTTGACTGGGATGACATCCACAAGTTCCTACACTTTATTCATCGTCTTGAGGTCCTTGTGGGGCGTTTCAATGGTGGAAGGCCATGTGGTATATGTGTGCCACTGCTGCACTCGTTGAACAGGTCCAACTGTGTCAAGAAACTTATGGTACGAGCTGTTTTCTGTTATATATGTTGTTCATAAACTATTGCTTATACACAGTTTTACAGCTGTGATCTTCTTGAAACAGAAACTGCCCAGTTCTATTGTTCCTATATAGATGCCTGACCATGGTTGGGTCAGACGTGCGCTTGGTCACAACATGATGTTTATGTCGACCTACTCCATTCCCCTTGGAGGTGAAAAGATACTTATTCATGGGTGGTCTCAAATAATGAAGGCCCGTCTATCTTGGAGAATAGGACAAAAGATTATGTTCATGCTTTTCCATGACTCTAAAGCGAATATCCTATTTATTGACCACACTGCGAGATGAAGCCACTTTCAGAAGGTTGTGGATGCGCGGGGTGGCGCCTGGGCCTTGTCCTGGGGCTTGGCGGCCTCACCCATGGTTAACTGTAGGCAAAGTAGCACTGTTCAGGCGTGCTTTGTACGGTTGAACCTGTATAAGTACTCATAGTGCTTTCAGTTTTGGTTGTTAAGTGCCCTGCTGGTTTCAGTTAAGGTTGTTAAGTACTCCTGCTGCTTTTACAGTCTGTCGTGTTTCTTCAGTCATGTCTTCCTCCAGCCGCCAAAACCAAACCAGTGCCGGCGGGGCCGCCTGCTTCTGCCTCCCATGGCTGGCTGCGCCTCAGCGCAAGCATCGCCTCCCCACCGTCTCCTAAATTGTTAACGCCGACGTTTGAGGCCTCACCGTCATCCTCCATGCGCTTTGGTGCGCTCGCCGCGACGCCGCCCTCTCGCGTTGTCATCATGGACAACAAACAACAGGAATCGGCAGAAGTACATGGAGAGGATGACAGTAGGGGCCCACCATGTCAACGTATGGAAAAATAAAATGCTTCCTCCTAGTGTTTTCTGACATCTGGGACCCACGACATTGTCAGCGTATATAGTCAATAGACAAGAGAACAACACAAGATCGGCTGACACCTGGGACGTAGCTGCTCGAGCGGTATGTTTTTTCTTATTGTCGAGACGGAGCAGGGTTTGAACTAGGCTGTGGCCTGCCTAGCCCAGGCTTATATTTTATGTTCACCATGTGACCAGCCCAGCTATTTTTTCTTTGTGAAAATGAGCCGAGTTTATTTTTTCTGAAGAATCCCAAATCCAGGCCTACTTATTTTTTACGCCCTGATGGGCTGTAACTCTTTCGAGACGCCTGCAAATCTTGAAAGTAATATGAAATGGGTTGTAAATATAAAAACAGATGAAAAATTGGCAATTACTTTATAATTTCCGAATTTTTTCACATTTTCAGATTCCTAATTCACTGGGCATTAACCTAATTCAAATATATCGTCAAAGTACTTTAAATCTGGCTCGACATTTCGGTATTAAAAATAGTTTGAAACCCACATAAATATGCGAAATTGGCCCTGGCCAACCAAAAAAAATGGACTGCAATAAATTGCATAAGAAGTTGCAATGAGCTATATATAAATTATTAAAAAAAAGAGGGAATGGTCTGACTTGTGGGTCTGTTAAGTTGACGCATATGCAAGATTTTTTTTAGTTATTATATACCTCAACAAAAGATTCTAGCAGACGTAACCTTTGGATGTCAATCCAACGGCCGTCGTGTTTCTTCAATCTCTGATCTTCTTGCTCCGGCCGCCAAAGCAGCGCCGGCGGGACCGCCTGCTCCCGCCTCCCGTGGACGGCTGTGCTGCCGCGAGGCCTCACCGCCCCTACTACTCCCACCGCTGGCCAGGGCATCCCTCTACTCACCCACACCCCCTGTTATTCTGCGGCGACAGTAGCCTCACACCGCAACCGAACCAGTGAACCCTCGTACTCCTCTCCGCGTGGGCTTCCACTGTCGCGTCTTCCCCTGCTCCGCGTCGTCCCCTTCCTAGGCCTTGCCATTGTCCACCACCCTGGTGCTCTCGGCACGGTGTGGTCAATGTGGTCAACGACCGACTTCCATCGGAAGAGTACTGTATGTGGAGAGGCTGACAGCTGGGTCCATGGCAGCCGCAAGGAAGTGCCTCCTTATTTCGTGGAAAATAACTATTCCTCCACCTGACAGCAGGGACCCACCGGACGGGCCATCGTATTTCTCAAAAAAAAAACGTTTCCCCCTTGACTGCTGGGACCCACCGGACGGGCCACCATATTTCGCAAAAAAACGTTCCCCCCTGCTGTCAGCTCGCACCCATCGGAAGTGCCTCCTTATTACGCAAAAAAATGAATACTCCCCCTGCTAGCTGGGACCCACCTTGGTGGGAGGCCGACTTGTGGGCCTACTAAGTTGACTGGGACGGAGGCCTTTGTCAACTTAGTCAATATGAACGATTCTAGCTCCATTGACCGTACGATGTCCATCCAACGGTCGTAGTGCTTCTTCAACCTCTGGTCTTCTTGCTCCAGCCGCCCAAAGCAACGCCGGTCGTGTCGCATGCTCCTGCCTCCCGTGGCCGACTGTGCTACCGCGGGGGCCTCACCGGCCCCTTCTATCCCACCGCTGGCCACGCCCTGCAGCGACGGTAGCCTCACACCGCATCCGAACCAGTGAACCCTCGTACTCCTCTCCACGCGGGCTTCCACTGCCGCGTCTTCCCCGGCTCCATGTCATCCCCTTCCTAGGCCTCGCCGTCGTCCACTGCCCCGGTGCTCTTGGCGCGACATGGTCAACGTGGTCAAGGAACGACTTCCATCAGACGTGGACTATACGTGGAGAGGCTGACAGTTGGGTCCATGGCCGCAGCAAGGAAGTGCTTCCTTATTACCGGAAAATAATGATTCCTCCACCTGAAAGCAGAGACCCACTGGACGGGCCACTGTATTTCACGAAAAAAATGTTTCCTCCTTGACTGCTGGGACCCACCACTACATCTTCGCACGCAAGAAAGTGCGTCTGGGCAAAAACAACGATTCGCCCCCTGACTACTGGGACCCACCAGCTACATCTTCACACGCAAGGAAGTGCTTCTGGGCAAAAAAAATGATTCACCCCCCTGACTGCTGGGACCCACCAGCTACATCTTCGCACGCAAGGAAGTGCCTCACAGTCGGGACCCACCTGGTCGAAGCGTACGTAGCGTTGTCATTCTGGTCGCGAACGCGTACGTATATAATGGTCGATGTAGAGACACGCACGTGTCGTAGTAGAGGCGCGCACGTAGCATGTACACGTACGTAAATCGGCCAGTGTGCAAGAAAGAAAATACGGCCACGTACGTACATACAGGCGGGGTCTAGAACGCCCACTCGCGCATACGTACGGCTAGGGCTCGTGTACATGGCTAGGTCGGAACGGAGAAACTGAGTCGTCGTCGTGTTCATGGGGAGGTGCTACGTCTTGAGCTTATGTTAGTTTTCCTTGAAGAGGAAAGAGTGATGCAGCAAAGTAGCGTAAGTATTTCCCTCAGTTTTTGAGAACCAAGGTATCAATCCAGTAGGAGGCTCCTCAAAAGTCCCACGCACCTACACAAACAAACAAGAACCTCGCAACCAAAGCAATAAAGGGGTTGTCAATCCCTTCACGGCCACTTGCAAAAGTGAGATTTGATAGAGATAATATGATAAGATAAATATTTTTGGTATTTTTATGAACTAGATTGGAAAAGTAAAGATGCAAATAAAAGTAGATGGTAAACTTATATGATAAAAGATAGACCCGGGGGCCATATTTTTCACTAGTGGCTTCTCTCAAGATATCATAAGTGTTACAGTGGGTGAACAAATTACTGTCGAGCAATTGATAGAAAAGCGAATAATTATGAGATTATCTAGGCATGATCATGTACATAGGCATCAGGTCCGTGACAAGTAGACAGACTCTTGCCTGCATCTACTACTATTACTCCACACATCAACCGACTCCTGCCTGCATCTAGAGTATTAAGTTCATAAAGAACAGAGTAACGCATTAAGAAAGATGACATGATGTAGAGGGATAAACTCATGCAATATGATATAAACCCCATCTTTTTATCCTCGATGGCAACAATACAATACGTGCCTTGCTGCCCCTGCCGTCACTGGAAAAGGACACCGCAAGATTGAACCCAAAGCTAAGCACTTTTCCCATTGCAAGAAAGATCAATCTAGTAGGCCAAACCAAACTGATAATTCGAAGAGACTTGCAAAAATAACTTAATCACATATAAAATAATTCAGAGGAGATTCAAATATTTCTCATAGATAAACTTGATCATAAACCCACAATTCATCGGATCTCGACAAACACACCGCAAAAAGAGTTACATCGAATAGATCTCCAAGAAGATCGAGGAGAACTTGGTATTGAGATTCAAAGAGAGAGAAAAAGCCATCTAGCTAATAATTATGGACCCAAAGGTCTGTGGTAAACTACTCAAAACTTGTCAAAAGGGCCTTGGAGATGATGTAGAGGCCCTCCGTGGTTGATTTCCCCTCCGGCGGAGCACCGACGAAGGCTCCAAGATGGGGTCTCGCGGATACAGAAGGTTGCGGTGGTGGAAATAGTTTTTCGTGGTGCTCCTGGATGTTTTCAGGGTACGTGGGTATATATATGAGGAAGAAGTAGGTCGGTGGACGCTCGAGGGGCCCATGAGGGTGGGGGCGCACCGGGCACCCTCGTGGCCGCCTCCTCTGTTGCTTGATGTCCAGTCCAAGTCCCCTGGATCACGTTTGTTCCAAAAAGATCGCTCCCGAAGGTTTCATTCCATTTGGACTCCGTTTGATATTCCTTTTCTTTGAAACACTGAAATAGGCAAAAAACAGCAATTCGGGCTGGGCCTCCGGTTAGTAGGTTAGTCCCAAAAATGATATATAAGTGTAAAGTAAAGCCCATAAACAATCAAAACGGGTAATATAATAGCATGGAACAATAAAAAATTATAGATACGTTGGAGACGTATCAAGCATCCCCAAGCTTAATTCCTGCTCGTCCTCGAGTAGGTAAATGATAAAAACAGAATTTTTGATGTGGAATGCTGCCTAGCATAATTCTCAATGTAATTTTCTTTATTGTGGCATGAATGTTCAGATCCAAATGATTCAAAATAAAAGTTCATATTGACATAAGAAATATTAATACTTCAAGCATACTAACTAAGAAATCATGTCTTCTCAAAATAACATGGCATTAGAAGGTTTATCCCTACAAAATCATATAGTTAGGCTATGTTTCATTTTCACCACACAAAATACTCCCATCAAGAACAACCCCGGTTTCAGCCAAGCAATTGGTTCATACTTTTTAACGCGCTTTAGCCTTTTTCAACTCTCACGCAATACATGAGCGTGAGCCATGGATATAGCACTATGGGTGGAATAGAATATGATGATGGAGGTTGTGTTGAGAAGACAAAAAGGAGAAAGTCTCACATTAACGAGGCTAATCAACGGGCTATGGAGATTCCCATCAATTGATGTCAACATGAGGAGTAGGGATTGCCATGCAACGGATGCACTAGAGCTATAAATGTATGAAAGCTCAACAAAAGAAACTAAGTGGGTGTGCATCCAACTTGCTTGCTCACGAAGACCTAGGGCATTTTGAGGAAGCCCATCGTAGGAATATACAAGCCAAGTTTTATAATGAAAAATTCCCACTAGTATATGAAAGTGACAACAAATGGGACTCTCTATATGAAGAACATGGTGCTACTTTGAAGCACAAGTGTGGAAAAGGATAGTAACATTGCCCCTTTTTATTTTCTTTTTCTTTTTCTTTTTTTTCTTTTTTTCTGTTTGGGCCTTTCTTTTTTTTTCTTTTGGCCTTTTTTTCTTTGGCCTTTCTTTTTTTCTTTTTGGCCTTTCTTTTTTTATTTGGGCACAATGCTCTAATAATGATGATCATCACACTTCTATTTATTTACAACTCATGAATTACAACTCAAAACTAGAACAAGATATGACTCTATATGAATGCCTCCGGCGGTGTACCGGGATGGGCAATGAATCAAGAGTGACATGTATGAAAAATTATGCATGGTGGCTTTGCTACAAATACGATGTCAACTACATGATCATGAAAGGCAATATGACAATGATGATGCGTGTCATGATAAACGGAGCGGTGGAAAGTTGCATGGCAATATATCTCGGAATGGCTATGGAAATGCCATAATAGGTAGGTATGGTGGCTGTTTTGAGGAAGATATAAGGAGGTTTATGTGTGCTAGAGCATATCATATCACGGGGTTTGGATGCACCGGCGAAGTTTGCACCAACTCTCACGGTGAGAAAGGGCAATGCACGGTACCGAAGAGGCTAGCAATGATGGAAAGGTAAAAGTGCGTATAATCCATGGACTCACATTAGTCATAAAGAACTCATATACTTATTGCAAAAGTTTTATTAGCCCTCGAAGCAAAGTACTACTACGCATGCTCCTAGGGGGGAGGTTGGTAGGAGTTAACCATCGCGCCCCCGACCTCCACTCAAGGGAAGACAATCAAAAGAGCACCTCATGCAATAAGTTTGGTACACAACTTCTACCATGCGTGCATGCTACGGGACTTGCCAACTTCAACACAAGTATTCTTTAAATTCATAATCACCCAACTAGAATGACTCTAATATCACCACCTGCATATCTCAAAACAATTATCAAGTATCAAATTGATCATAGCATACAATTCACTTCCTATGATAGTTTTTATTATACCCAACTTGGATGCTCATCATTCTAGGACCAATTTTATAACCATAGCAAATACCATGCTGTTCTAAGAGACTCTAAAAATAATATAAGTGAAGCATGAGAGATTATCAATTTCTACAAAATCAAGCCACCGCCGTGCTCTAAAAGATTTAAGTGAAGCACTAGAGCAAAACTATCTAGCTCAAAAGATATAAGTGAAACACATAGAGTATTCTAATAAATTCCAATCAAGTGGGTTTCTCCCAAAAGGTGTGTATAGAAAGGATGATTGTGGTAAACTAAAAAGCAAAGACTAATATCATACAAGACGCTCCAAGCAAAACACATATCATGTGGCGAATAAAAATATAGCACCAAGTAAAGTTACCGATAGACGAAGATGAAAGAGGGGATGCCTTCCGAGGCATCCCCAAGTTTAGGATTTTGGTTATCCTTGAATATCTTGGGGTGCCATGGGCATCCCCAAGCTTAGGCTCTTGCCTCTCCTTATTCCATAGTCCATCAAATCTTTACCCAAAACTTGAAAACTTCACAACACAAAACTCAACAAGAAATCTCATAAGCTCCGTTAGTGCAAGAAAGAAAAAACACCACATAAGGTACTGTAATGAACTCATTCTTTATTTATATTGGTGTTAAACCTACTGTATTCCAACTTTTCTATGGTTCA
>NC_041393.1:438821587-438834383 GCF_002162155.2 Triticum dicoccoides | reverse complement strand
TAGGTGCATTAAAATAAGCAAACAACACACGAAAAACAGAATCTGTCAAAAACAGAACAGTCTGTAGAAATTTGTAACTCTCAAATACTTATGGAACTCTAAAAATCCTACCAAAATAGGAAGTCCTGGGAAATTTGTCTTTTTATCTACATAAAAAAGAATCGATGCAAAATCACGTTTCTTTGAATTACTAAAATTATTTTTGTGCTCTTAAAGTTTCTGTTTTTCAGCAGAATCAAATCAACTATCACAATAGGTTATCCTATAGGTTCTACTTGGCACAAACACTAATTAAAGCATGAAAACACATATAAAAATAAGCTAGATGAAATATTTATTAGTAAACAGAAGCAAAAAACAAAGAACAAAAATAAAATTGGGTTGCCTCCCAACTAGCGCTATCGTTTAATGCCCCTAGCTAGGCATAACAGCAAGGATAGATCTAAGTAGTGCCATCTTTGGCACTCAATTCATAAGTAGCTCACATGATAGATTCATAAGGTAATTTAACTTTCTTTCTTGGGAAGTGTTCCATGCCTTTCCTTAATGGAAATTGTAATCTAATATTCCCTTCCTTCATATCAATAATTGCACCAATCGTTCTAAGGAAAGGTCTACCAAGAATAATAGAACAAGAAAGATTGCAATCTATGTCAAGAACGATAAAATCTACGGGCACATAGTTCCTATTTGCAACAATAAGAACATCATTGATTCTTCCCATAGGCTTCTTAATGGTGGAATTCGCAAGGTGCAAATTTAAAGAGCAACCATCAAGATCATGGAAACCTAGAATATCACATAAAGTTTTTGGAATCGTGGAAATACTAGCACGCAAATCACACAAAGCATAGCACTCATGATCTTTAATTCTAATCTTTATAGTAGGTTCCCACTCATCATAAAGTTTTTTAGGTATAGAAACTTCCAAATTAAGTTTTTCATCATAAGATTGCATCAAGGCATCAACAATATGTTTGGTAAAAGCTTTATTTTGACTATAAGCATGAGGAGAATTCAACACAGATTGCAACAAGGAAATACAATCTATTAAAGAACAATTATCACAATTAAATTCGTTGAAATCTAAGATAGTGGGTTCAATGCTACTTAAAGTCTTGACCTCTCCAATCCCACTTTTACCAAATTTAGCATCAAGATCTAAAAACTCCGAATCGTTGGGACGCCTTTTAACTAAAGTTGACTCATCTTCAATCCCATCACTATCAAGATTCATATTGCAAAACAAAGATTTAATAGGGGACACATCAATAACTTTTAGATCTTCATCATTATTTTCATAGGAACTAGAAGAACACGCTTTTTCAAAGCAATCTTTCTTAGCAAGCAACCTAGCGGTTCTTTCATTGCACTCATCAATGGAAATTCTCATAGCTTTGAGAGACTCATTGATATCATGCTTAGGAGGAGTAGATCTAAGTTTCAAAGAATCAATATCAAGCGAAAGTCTATCAATGTTCCTAGCCAAATCATCAACTTTAAGCAATTTTTCTTCAAGCAAGGCATTGAAATTCTTTTGAGAGATCATAAATTCTTTAACACTATTCTCAAAATCATAGGGCATCTTATTAAAATTTCCATAAGAGTTGTTGTAGGAATTTCCATAATTATTAGAGGAATTACTAGGGAAAGGTCTAGGATTAAAGTTTCCTCTATAAGCATTGTTACCAAAATTATTCCTACCAACACAATTCACATCCATAGATTCATTATTATTCTCAATCAAAGTAGGCAAAGGCATATCATTAGGATCAATAGGAGCAATCTTAGTAGCAAACAATTTCATAAGTTCATCCATGTTTAAACGCAAAACATTAATTTCTTCTATAGCATGCACTTTTTTACTAGTAGATCTTTCGGTGTACCATTGAGAATAATTAGCCATAATGTTATCAAGGAGTTTAGTAGCTTCTCCTAAGGTGATTTCCATAAAAGTGCCTTCCGCAGCTGAATCTAAAAGATTTCTAGAAGCAAAATTCAATCCGGCATAAAAGTTTTGTATGATCATCCATAAATTCAAACCATGAGTAGGGCTATTGCGAATCATCAATTTCATTCTTTCCCAAGATTGGGCAACATGCTCATGATCAAGTTGTTTAAAATTCATAATATCGTTCCTAAGAGAGATGATCTTAGTGGGAGGAAAATACTTAGAGATAAAAGCATCTTTGCACTTATTCCATGAATCAATACTGTTCTTAGGCAAAGACAAAACCAAATTTTAGCATGATCTCTAAGTGAAAATGGAAATAACTTCAATTTAACAATATCATCCACCTTTTTTCTTTTGCATCTCACACAAATCAACAAAGTTGTTTAGATGGGTAGCGGCATCTTCACTAGGAAGGCCGGAGAATTGATCTTTCATAACAAGATTCAACAAAGCAGCATTGATTTCACAAGACTCAACATCATTAAGAGGAGCAATCGGAGTACTAAGGAAATCATTATTATAGGAATTGGAAAAGTCACGCAATTTGGTATTATCTTGCGCCATCGCGACAAGGAATCCAACACACAAGCAAACAAAAAGGCAAGCGAAAGAGAGAGGAGATTGGGAAAGAGAGGGCAAATAAAATGGCAAGGGTGAAGTGGGGGAGAGGAAAATGGCAAATAATGTAATGCGAGGGAGATGAGTTTGTGATGGGTACTTGGTATGTCTAGACTTGAGCGAAGACCTCCCCGGCAACGGCGCCAGAAATCCTTCTTGCTACGTCTTGAGCTTGCGTTGGTTTTCCTTGAAGAGGAAAGGGTGATGCAGCAAATTAGCGTAAGTATTTTCCTCAGTTTTTGAGAACCAAGGTATTAATCTAGTAGGAGGCTCCTCAAAAGTCCCACGCACCTACACAAACAAACAAGAACATCGCAACCAACGCAATAAAGGGGTTGTCAATCCCTTCACGGCCACTTGCAAAAGTGAGATCTGATAGAGATAATATGATAAGATAAATATTTTTTGTATTTTTATGATATAGATTGGAAAAGTAAAGATGCAAATAAAAATAGATAGTAAACTTATATGATAAAAGATAGACCCGGGGGCCATAGGTTTCACTAGTGGCTTCTCTCAAGATAGCATAAGTGTTACGGTGGATGAACAAATTACTGTCGAGCAATTGATAGAAAAGCGAATAATTATGAAATTATCTAGGCATGATCATGTATATAGGCATCACGTCCGTGACAAGTAGACCGACTCTTGCCTGCATCTACTACTATTACTCCACACATCGACCGACTCCTGCCTGCATCTAGAGTATTAAGTTGATAAAGAACAGAGTAACGCATTAAGAAAGATGACATGAGGTAGAGGGATAAACTCGTGCAATATGATATAAACCCCATCTTTTTATCCTTGATGGAAACAATACAATACGTGCCTTGCTGCCCCTATTGTCACTGGGAAAGGACACCGCAAGATTGAACCCAAAGCTAAGCACTTCTCCCATTGCAAGAAAGATCAATCTAGCAGGCCAAACCTAACTGATAATTCGAAGAGACTTGCAAAGATAACTTAATCACACATAAAAGAATTCAGAGGAGATTCAAATATTTCTCATAGATATACTTGATCATAAACCCACAATTCATCGGATCTCGACAAACACACCACAAAAAGAGTTACATCGAATAGATCTCCAACAAGATCGAGGAGAACTTGGTATTGAGATTCAAAGAGAGAGAAGAAGTCATCTAGCTAATAACTATGGACCCGAAGGTCTGTGGTAAACTACTCACAACTCATCGGAAGGGCCTTGGAGATGATGTAGAGGCCCTCCATGGTCGATTCCCCCTCCGGCGGAGCGCCGGCGAAGGCTCCAAGATGGAATCTCGCGGATACAGAAGGTTGCGGCGGTGGAAATAGTTTTTCATGGTGCTCTTGGATGTTTTCAGGGTACATGGGTATATATAGGAGGAAGAAGTAGGTCGGTGGATGCTCAAGGGGCCCACGACGGTGGGGGGCGCGCCCACCCTCAAGGGGCGCGTCGGGCACCCTCGTGGCCGCCTCCTCTGTTGCTTGATGTCCACTCCAAGTCCCCTGGATCACGTTTGTTCTAAAAAGATCGCTCCCAAAGGTTTCATTCCGTTTGGACTCCGTTTGATATTCCTTTTCTTCGAAACACTGAAATAGGCAAAAAAAACAGCAATTCGGACTGGGCCTCCGGTTAGTAGGTTAGTCCCAAAATGATATAAAAGTGTAAAGTAAAGCCCATAAACATCCAAAACGGGTAATATAATAGCATGGAACAATAAAAAATTATAGATACGTTGAAGACGTATCAGGAGGCAACAGAATGCGTCGTGTTCATCGGGAGGCAACGGAATGCGTCGTATTCATCGGGAGGCAACGGAATGCGTCGTGTTCATCGGGAAGCAATGGAACGCGTGGGAGCCAACCGGCTTGGACAGAATAGGCGATGAAAACGAGGCTTGGCGTACCGCAGAATGGAAGAAACGACCATGTGTTCGACCGTCCACGTTCGAAACGGGATCTTGTTCATCAGGAGGGGTCTGGCGTACCGTAAAACGGAGGAAACGGACTTGTGTTGGACTTCCTACGGTCGAAATAGGGTCCTGTTGATCGGGAGGGGTGTGGCGTACCGCAAAACGGAGGAAACGAACTTGTGTTGGAGCGCTACGGTCAAAACGGGGGTCCTGTTCATCGGGAGGGGTGTGGCGTACCGCAAAACGGGACTCCATGGGATACTGTTCATCTCCACCGTCGACCTCCTCCAGCCTCCATGGGCTACTGTTCATCCACCGTCGACCTCCTCCATCCTCCACCTGCGACTGTTCATCCACGGGCTCCTGTTCATCCAGCCTCCATCGCGCGCTACTCCACCGGCTACTGTTCAACCATCCTCTCCACGGGCTCCTGTTCAACCACCCCTCCACGGGCTACTGTTCATCCATCCCTCCACCTTCTACTGTCCATCCAGCGCTCCACGGGGTCGTCCTGTTCATCCAGCCCTCCACGGGGTCCTGTTCATCCAGCCCCAACCGGCTCGATCGATCGGGGTCCTGTTCATCCAGAGGCAACACCACGGGGTCTTGTTCATCCACCCCCACCGCTCACTGTTCATCCACCCCCCCACAACGCTCACTGTTCATCCAGAGGTAGCATCGATCGGCTTCAGTTAGCAGCAGTAGCAAAGGAATCGCTCGATCGGGTTCAGTTAACAACCATCGATCGATCGCTCGGGTTTAGTAACACGTAGCCTGCAGTGCAATAGCTCGGGTTCAGTTAGAGCCCAACGCCTCGCTTGGGTTCAGTTAGAGCCAACGCCTCGCACACACACACGTATGTGTACAAGAGAAACGCGCATCGCTCGGCCCCCGACCACCCACCTTCACCGGGAACTCGCCGAAATTTTCCTCGCCCTCGCTTCTACCACGGTTTTTTCGTCATGGACAGCCCAAAGAATGTCATGCAACTGCATCTCCGGCCCGCCCAGGACAAAAAGCCCATTTTTTGTCATAGAAGTCGCACCACATCTATGATATACCGGGTTTTGTCACAATTATCGTCATAGAAGTGTCATAAATATGGCAGGAAAAAAATTCGTTCGGCCCAAAATGTCACGGATGTATCTTTTTTTTAATGCACTATCCTATTTCTTTAGACATGCAGCCTATCCACCTCAGCAGCGTTGCCACATCATCATTTTTTCTTAATTATTTTGATCATGCAGCTCGTCATGTCAGCGTTCTTTAAAAAAACGTGTAATTGAACTCTCTGGAAACCGAAGAGGCCTCTTTGGTCTTCCATAACCGAAGAGTTAGCGTACAAACCGATAAAAGGAAGCCCGACAGAAGCCCATCGCACCATCTCTTCGCATCTCTTGGCCCTCAGAAAGAATTCTCTTCGCATCCTTCCCTGTATCATCGCAGCAGCCAGGGCGACACGGCGCCATCAACCACCGGGCGATGACCCGCAACCTACGGTAGATCAGGTGCAGGATCGCCACCACCTCCGGCTGACAAGGATTGAGTTCCATGGATCCAGGCGCACCGGCCAGATCCACCGTCGAGGGGACGACCTCCACCACCGCCCTGCTACCCTGCATCCTTGACGCGCCCAACCCCGGCCACCTCGACGACTCCGCCTCCTCAAGGACGACCTGCACCACCGTCCTACTACCCCAGAATCGATGCTGCCGCCGCCTCTTGGCGACATCCCCTACCCCAGTGGAGCGGCATCGCTCCCATCATCTACAACATCAGGTTGGTGTCTGCTCCTTGCTATGAAAACATGTCATGCTGGCCATGTAATGTACAGTAGTCCGGCATTCCTCTTACAGTATTGTTCTTCAATAGCACATGTGTTGTATAGATTACTGATTAATACACTATTTTTGCAGATCCGTTCTCTTTGTCCTGAAGTTGGCTGGGGACTTTCCACATGACAAGTTTCATTGGATGTATCAAAGATAGAAATGAGTGGATTTGGTGTCATACCACTCATGTTTTGGCACTGTACCGATAAACTTTGAGTCTACATTGCCATCTCAAAAATACATGGGTAACATATTAAAGGTGCATTCATGTCTTTTTATTTGACACCATGTTGATAATATCATTTTTTTAAAAGAACTATCCTTGAAGTGGTCAGAGCAGTACCGTGTGTGCCGTTCAGTCGCCAGGTCGAGCTGCTGAGCTAGATCATCATCTTGGATCACGTGCCTCCTGCCTGCTCGTGTTTTCAGCCATCGCGCCACCTGCCGGATTTTTGTGGCAACTCCTGTTAGGCATCCTCTCCTGAATCCTCATATAACTCATAGGTACTCTTCGTTCAGTTTGTTTATTATGTGAGATCTGAAGTCGCAATTTCAGTTAGCTCGGAACTAGAAATTCAGTTATCATGAACAATATATTCAATTAGAGCAAAATGTTCTTCTCCTCTATGATTTTCTTGAATGATTTCCTAATTAAGTTACCACTGATTACCTCAACCTGTTACGTCTTGAGGAAGCAAGCCGGTCTGACACTAATGTGCCACTTTACTTGACTGGTTGTCACTGAAGCTTATATATTACTATTTCAGAAATTAGCTGAGCATTAATCGACAATGACGATGTTTTCCGTACATAACATAGGTCCTTTCTTTTCATCTATTTTTTCATCACGGACTAGGTTTTTCTTATGGGTTAATCTGGAGTTCATTTTTGTATGCTACATATTTTATTGCCTTTTTTTATTCTTTTAGGCAACACACAGACACACGCACACTATGAATATTAGATGGAGTGGAGAGAGCAAATGGAAGAATCACTGAGCAAAGGAATACTTAGAGCACTATCATGTTTTATCAGCTAGAGCGGAGATGACAAATGGAAGAATCAGAGTGAAGGAAAACTGAGAGCTCTATGATGTTGACTGAACTTCAGATGGCCGCTTTATTAAAAGATTTTTTTTTCATATTTTGCATCTAGGGCAGCGCTACAGAGGTATAAGCTTAGTACTAAACTGGTATTATGCATCTGCATGATTGTATATCTGTCTCTTAATGTATGAGAAAGCTCTTTGATCTAAACAAAGGCTACAGATGGTACTTTCAGCATTTTGAAATATTCCGGAGGATATATGAAGCCTATCCTAGCCAATCAATTCTCCATAGTAATTCACACTTACTTTCAAGGCTATTTTCAAATTGCTTTTCAGATGGGAAGTGCAAAGCCCACACTTTGCTCTTCATAATAATCTCTCTGACAATGTGTTCTTCTTTGTTGCGTGCAGAGCATGGGACCGCGTCCATGGCATCATATGTCACAGGACAACAAACGGCACAAGAGATCATACGAGCAGACATTCCCTATGGCATCTCAAGAGACTAGCGATGTCCGAGTTACCTGCTACCCATTGCGATGATCCCATCCAGCAGGCAGGCGGGACTAGCATCGACCGGGTGAGTGGCAACGGCGACCGGTCGGGCTGGGCGATCAACTCAGTTGAGCTAGGATACAACCATATAGCCACAGGGACAGTTTAGTCCTTTCACGAGCCTGCTTATGTGAGAAGAAAAAATGAATAAAAGAGTTGCTAATGGCATAGTAATCAAGGTGTTAACGATCTAAGTGGCGATTTTACGGAGTCAACATGGAAAGGGGCAATTTCTCAAAGTCCCATGAAGGAGATGTCAAAAATCCAAATACTACGACACTTAAAATATTAGCAACAATCGATGTACTCATTTATCATGGATGGTTATCAAATGCAGTTCAGAGAGGGTAAGGTGCTTGGAAGGCTGGAAGTATGTAAAACAATTAGCTTATGTGTGATCACTTACCAAATTTTAGCTTATCTGTGCCTTAGCAAATTTCTGGTAAAATAACAAATGGAATGCATAATATTAAATCATGTTCTTACCAATTTGCATAAATAAAATTAGTCCTTTTCATGAATATTCTCATGTGAGCTCCATTATCCAGTGGCTTTATTAGATGAAAAAACAATCATCACTAAGCAAGTATGTCAGAAGAATATCTTATATCATTTTTGATTAGTTGCTTGCATGTGTTTGTTGTCTTCAACCACATGGATTTGGATCTTGGTGCTCATCTTATGCAAGTCATACGGGATTACTTATTCCCAATATTGTGTCAATTGCACTGTTTTCATCTTAAGATCATATATCTATCATGTAAACAAAGTTATTCCATTTATGTATTACCATGTGCATATGACCAAGAGTTCCCGCAGCAATGCGTGAGATATCATCTAGTATTCATAATATTGATGCCAAAAGATGCAAAGTTGACAATGATAGTGCAACATACTTGTGGCACTGCCGTTTAGGTCGTATTGGTGTAAAGCGCATGAAGAAACTCCATGCTTATGGGTTTTTGGAATCATTTGATTATGAATCATTTGATACTTGCGAACCGTGCCTTATGGGCAAGATGATTAAAACTACGTTCTCCGGAACAATGAAATGAGCTAATGACTTATTGGAAATAATACATACCGATGTATGCGGTCCGATGAGTGTTGAGGCTCGTGGCAGGTATCATTATTTTTGACCTTCACAGATGATTTGAGCAGATATGGGTATATCTACTTAATGAAACACAAGTCTGAAACATTTGAAAAGTTCAAAGAATTCCAGAGTGAAGTGGAGGATCATTGTAACAAGAAAATAAAGTTTCTACGATCTGATAGTGGAGGTAAATATTTGAGTTACGAGTTTGACCTTCATTTAAAATAATGTGGAATAGTTTCACAGCTCACGCTACCTGGAACACCATAGCGTAATGGTGTGTCCGAACGTCGTAACCGTACTTTATTAGATATAGTGCGATATATGATGTCTCTTACCGACTTATCACTATCATTTTGGGATTACGCATTAGAGACAGCTGCATTCACGTTAAATAGGGCACCGTCAAAATCCGTTGAGACGACACCGTATGAACTGTGGTTTGGCAACAAACCTAAGCTGTCATTTCTTAAAGTTTGGGACTGCGATGCTTATGTGAAAAAGCTTCAACCCGATAAGCTCGAGTCCAAATCAGAAAAATGTGTCTTCATAGGATACCCAAAAGAACTTGTTGGGTACACCATCTATCATAGATCCTAAGGCAAGATATTCGTTGCTAAGAATGGGTCCTTTCTAGAGAAGGAGTTTCTCTCGAAAGAAGTGAGTAGGAGGAAAGTAGAACTTGATGAGGTAATTGTACCTTCTCCCGAATTGGAAATTAGTTCATCACAGAAATCAGTTCCAGTGATTCCTACACCAATTAGTAAAGAAGCTAATGATGATGATCATGAAACTTTAGATCAAGTTACTACCGAATCTCATAGGTCAACTATATTACAGTCCGCACCAGAGTGGTACGTTAATCCTATTAGTCATGTTACTAAACCATGATGAACCTACGAACTATGAGGAAGCGATGATGAGCCCAGATTCCGCGAAATGGCTTGAGGCCATGAAATCTGAGAGTGGATCCATGTATGAGAACTAAGTGTGGACTTTGGTGGACTTGGCCGATGATCGGCAAGCCATAGAAAATAAATGGATCTTCAAGAGGAAGATGGACACTGATAGTAGTGTTACTATCTACAAAGCTCGACTTGTCGCGAACGGTTTTTGACAAGTTCAAGGTGTTGACTACAATGAGATTTTCTCAACTGTAGCAATGCTTAAGTCCGTCTGAATCATGTTAGCAATTGCCATATTTTATGAAATCTGGCAAATGGATGTCAAAACTGCATTCCTTAAATGAGTATTTCTTAAAGAAGAGTTGTATATGAGGCAACCAGAAGGTTTTGTCGATCCTAAAGGTACTAACAAGGTGTGCAAGCTCCAGCGATCCATCTATGTACTGGTGCAAGCATCTCGGAGTTGGAATATACGCTTTGATGAGTTGATCAAGACATATAGTTTTATACATACTTGAGGTTAAGCCTATATTTACAAGAAAGTGATGCGAGCACTAAAGCATTTCTAATAAGTATATCGGAAATGATGTAGAATTTTCTGGAAAGCATAAAGGAGAGTTTCAAAGGAGATTTTCACAGAAAGACCTCGGTGAAGCTGCTTACATATTGGGCATCAAGATCTATAAAGATAGATTAAGACACTTGATAAGATTTTTCAATAAGTACATACCTTGACAAGTTTTTGAAAGAGTTCAAAATGGATCAGTCAAAGAAGGAGTTCTTGCCTGTATTACAAGGTGTAAAGTTGAGTAAGACTCAAAACCCGACCACAGTAGAAGATAGAAAGAGAATGAAAGTCATTCCCTATGCCTCAGTCATAGGTTCTATAAAGCATGCCATGCTATGTACCAGACCAGTTGTGTGCCTTGCTATGAGTTTGGCAAGGGGGTATGATAGTGATCCACGAGTGGATCACTGTATAGCGGTCAAAGTTATCCTTAGTTACCTAAGAGGACTAAAAGAGTATTTCTCGGTTATGGAGGTGATAAAGAGTTTGTTGTAAAGAGTTACGTTGATGTAAGATTTATATCAATCCAGATGACTATGAGTCTCAATCTAGATACATATTGAAAGTGGGAGCAATTAGCTAGAGTAGCTCCATGCAGAGCATTGTAGACATAATAAATTTGCAAAATACATATGGCTCTGAATGTATCAGACCTATTGACTAAACTTCTCTCACGAGCAAAACATGATCACACATTAGTATTCTTTGGGTGCTAATCACATAGCGATGTGAACTAGATTATTGACTCTAGTAAACCCTTTGGGTGTTGGTCACATGGTGATGTGAACTATGGGTGTTAAACATATACATATGTGAACTATTGGTGTTAAATCACATGGCAATGTGAACTAGATTATTGACTCTAGAGGTAATAATAAAGTTGTTATTTATATTTCCTTATATCATGATAAATGTTTATTATTCATGCTACAATTGTATTAATCGGAAACTTAGTACATGTGTGAATACATAGACAAAACATAGTGTCCCTAGTATGCCTCTACTTGACTAGCTCGTTAATCAAAGATGGTTATGTTTCCTAACCATAGACATGTGTTGTCATTTGATGAACGGGGTCACATCATTAGGAGAATGATGTGATGGACATGACCCATCCATTAGCTTAGCATTATGATTGTTATAGTTTAAGTGCTACTGCTTTGTTCATGACTTATACATGTTCCTCAGACTATGAGATTATGCAACTCCCGAATACCGGAGGAACACCTTGTGTGCTATCAAACGTCACAACGTAACTGGGTGATTATAAAGATGCTCTACAGGTGTCTCTGAAGGTGTTTTTTGGGTTGGCATAGATCAAGATTAGGATTTGTCACTCCGTGTATCGGAGAGGTATCTCTGGCCCCTCTTTGATCATGTCTACATAGTTCTCGAACCCGTAGGGTCCGCACGCTTAACGTTCGATGACGATTTGTATTATGAGTTATGTGTTTTTGATGAACGAAGTTTGTTTGGAGTCCCGGATGAGATCACGGGCGTGATGAGGAGTCTCAAAATGGTCGAGACATAAAGATTGATATATTGGACCCTGTTATTCGAACACCGGAAAGGTTCCGAGTGGTTTCGGATAAAAACGGAGTGCTGGAGGGGTTACCGGAACCCCCCGGGGAAGCAATAGGCACTACTGGAATCAGCAGATTTGTCGTCCACCCACTCTTTGCCGTTCGTAGCTGACGGGAAAGGTAGGCTTTGCCATAAGCCAGCATAAAGCGGACGGCAAAGAGGCAGCAGACGGCAAACAGGCAGCGGACGGCAAAGGCTGGCTTTGCCATATGCCATCTCTTTGGCGTCTGCTAGCGGACGGCAAAGAAAGATTTGTCTTCAGCTAGCGGACGACAAAGAGGGGGTTTGCCCCACCGGCAGTCAACCCCTAACAGGGCCCCTCTTTGTCGTCCGCTAGCAGACAGAAAATCTTTCTTTGTCATCCGCTAGCAGACGACAAAGGTGGGGCGGACGGCAAAGCTTCAAAATTGACTTAACGGTTGTGCCCCCGTCATCGCCCTCTCTCTCTCTGTCTCCTCTCCTCTTTCTTCCTCCCTCGTGCCACCCCGCGCCGTCGCCGCCACACCCTCCCCGTGCCATCGCCGCCGCACCCTCCTCACGCCGTCGCCGCCCCCTCACCGCCCCGTCGTCGCCCCCTCCCTGCCTTCCCACCCCCTCTCGAGCATCCACGCTGTAGCCGCGGGTCGACCGCCCCCCGAGGAGCGCTGCCCGTCGCCGCTCCCTCCCCGCCCCACCTCGCTGCCGCCCCGTCGCCGCCCCCTTCCCGACCCATCGCCGCCGCCACGGTGAGCCCCTGCCACC
>NC_041393.1:438812225-438821227 GCF_002162155.2 Triticum dicoccoides | reverse complement strand
CTGTTTTTTTTGTTTTTCTTTTCTGTTTAGATTAGGTTTTTTAGCTTAAGTTTTTTCAGTTTAGGTTTAATTAGTTTAGGATATTTAGTTTAATTAGTTTAGGTTTAATTAGTTAAATAGTTTAGGTTTAATTATTTTAGTTTTAGGTTTAATTAGTTTAGGTTATATAGTTAGCTAGATTGGATTATATTAGATTAGTGTTAGGTTTTAGTTAAATAGTCATAATTAAAGGAAGTGAAAAAAGATGAAAAGTAGAATAAGTACAAGGGGGAAGAAGAAGAAGAAGAAGAAGAAGAAGAAGAAGAAGAAGAAGAAGAAGAGGAGGAGAAGAAAAAGAGGAGAAGAGGAGAATAAAAGAGGAAAAAGTAAAGAAGGAAGAAGAAAAATAAGAAGAAGAAGAGGAGGAGGAGTTCTGTTTTTTTTATGTTTTAGATAATAGATATATTAGATATATAGTTAGCTAGATTAGATTATATTATATTAGATTAGTGTTAGATTTTAGTTAAATAGTCATAATTAAAGGAAGTGAAAAAGATGAAAAAAGAAGAAGAAAAGTAGAATAGTCATAATTAAATAGTGTTGTGTCGAGGGTCAAGGGGTCAAGGGGTCGAGGATTTGCCATCCCGACCACGAAAACCCAACCCCCTGACCCCGACACCCCGACCCCTCGACCCTCGACTCCGACACCCCGACCCCTCGACCCTCGACATGATACCCAGACACCCCGACCCCTCGACCCCCGACACGACACCCCGAATTTTTTTATTATGTTTATGATGATGATACACACTAATTTTTTTATTATGTTTATGTTGTACTAATTTCGTTTACTCTTTCTCATTGCAGGTGTTGACATATGGTGGACTTGGGTCGAGAGCGCTCCGAGCCTCCTACCTCAACGCATGGGAGGGGTGTTGTTATTCCACCCCAAAACCTTCGGAGGGCTCTGGTAGACAGCATGCACACACCCCTAGCACCTTCGGCGGGCGCTTCTTCTGCCAGGAGAGGAGGTCGGGGGAAGAAGAGGGGTAGAGGTGGACGGGGCGCTGGCAGAAGTAGGAAGGCTGTTCTGCCTTCCTCGCCGCCACCCCCCGCTGTCTCCGGACCATCGGAGTGCTCCATCTCAGGTGGACCCGTCTGACCTGGACCCGTGTCGGACTCCGGTCCACGAGCCTCGGGACGACGAGCCTCTGGTCGCCGAGCCACGGGTCGACGAGGCTCTGGTCGCCGAGCCTCGGGTCCAGTGTCTTCCTCCCAGGAGACTCGGGTCCCACAGTCTTCCTCCCAAGAGACTAGGGTACCAGAGTCTTCGTCACACGTGACTCCGGAGACTAGCGACCATGATGATGATCTCGACGAGACCTTATCTGAGGATACCTACAGCGAGAGCAACCGGGTTGAGGAGGGCAAGAGGGTCTACCAGCGTGGTAGTACTAAGCTATCGTCCGTGCCGGCGACCTGCGACCAGAGGTGGTTAATTCAGCCTAACGGGGAGAAGTAAGTGCATTAATTTACTCTTTTTAACCTTTTGCCTTCATGTTTGTTCAAATTAATATCGAATGTGTTGGCCTTGTCATACTGCAGGGGTTGGATACACGCAGATAAGGTCCGCAGGCCCAACCAGGTCCTTGGTACTCGAGTCCGGCACCACTTCCCGGGTGGGTCACGTTGCCGAGTGAGGGTGAGATGCGACAGCTAGCACTCACCTGGGAGCTGTACTAGGCTGACCCGGCCCCGCTGGGGGAGATGGTCGATGGTGTCGTGTGCGAGACGGTGGTCGACATTGTGAGACGATGATTTTGGGTAAGATCTCCTTTACAGAATTAAAAATCAACAATACCTAGTGATTGTACTAATGATCGGTGTTGTCTTGTTTGATTGTAGACCTTCTACAGGTGTCTTGAGGAACACGAGGCGGAGGCGGCTATGGTTCTCGAAGCCGAGTGCAATCGCCTACTTCATAACACACGACATGAGGCTCTGGTTCCGAGACTACTACGCCTCAACTAACATCAGGAGGGAGAAGAAGAAGTGCCACCTCAAGTATCTGAGTAAGGAGAAATACATGATGGTAATTACCTATTCTTAAGGCCTTGTACCAGTTTCCTTGATTTGATTCATAGGCGTAGTGCTGAAATTTCTCTTTGTCTAACTTAGGTGCCCCCGAGATGGTGTCCGGATAAGATGGACTGTTGGGAGAGGTTGGTGGTTGAGTGGTGCTCTCCCCAATGGCTAGCCACCCACAATAAGGCCAGGGACAAGCGTGCCCAGATGCGAGGTCTGTCGCACCATCAAGGGAGCTCCAACCTGTTTGAGTATGGGGATCACTGGGTATGTAGTTCGATTCATGCAATTTCATTCTTCATGCTAGCTTTAACTACTAATTTACCCCTGTTCCTCTCTTTCAGGAAAAATACAACAAGAAGGAGGTGCCGCCGCTGTACGACCTCTATGCCATGGCCCATAGTGCCCCATACAAGAAGGCCAAGGCATTCTCAGAGGATGACCTCAATCATCCAGAGAGCTTCACCAACATCTCCTCCCACAACAAGCTTGTGAGGTACAGAGACTGGGGGAAGGAGATGAAAGGCGAGGACTTCAACCCGAGCCAGAGTCCTTTTGATCCTGAGCTTGTGATGCTATCTGGTGATGGGAGGAAATATGGCCACTTATCCATTGGGGATGGGCTCATACGTTGTCCTAGAAGTCTCTCGAAGATCAAGAAGCGGTAGACAAAGTCTCTTCCCGAGATGGGGCCTCGACCACGGCCAGTGGATCTCGCTATCGAGGCTAGGGCCCAGGAACTTGTGGCGGAGGCAACCAGGCAGGCGGACGAGAAGGTGAGGGACATGGAGGAAAGGACGGCTAATCTATTGGAGGCGGGGAGGAACCGGAACAATGCGAGTCACCGGGCCCTATACGAGATCCTCGTGGTAAGTTTCTCCCGCATACTAGTCAAATCATGCACACAATGTTCGTTTCATTACTAACTTATATGACTGACTCGTGAAAACAAAATGTGCAGTCCGTGTGCGAGAAAACCGGACAGACCCCTCCGTCGATGCCCCAGATTGCTATAGCAGACACAGTGAGTGTCATTTGAATGGTCATTAGTTACTAGTATTCACATTTCAGTTGCATCATGCTAACTAAACATTGCAAATGATCTTTGGTGCAACACGCCTCCCACAAAGGATCGACCAATCGTTCTCCGTCTCACGGTGGCGCAACCTTGATCGGCCCTTCACCTCCCGGATCATGGTATGTTTTCCCAAGTGTTTTGCTTAACAAATGCTTTGTTAGCTAGAAAATGGCATATAACAACCTAGGATAGCTCAATAATGGTCTATAGCTATCTTAGCTAGTTCATTTATGACATAATTAGCTCACTTAGGTACAAAATGGCATAACAACCTAGGATAGCTCAATAATGATCTATAACTAGCTTAGCTACTTCATTTATGACATAATTAGCTCACTTAGGTACAAAATGGTGTAACAACCTAGGATAGCTCAATAATGATCTATAATTAGCTTAGCTACTTCATTTATGACATAATTAGCTCACTTAGGTACAAAATGGCATAACAACCTAGGATAGCTCAATAATGATCTATAATTAGCTTAACTACTTCATGTATGACATAATTAGCTCACTTAGGTACAAAATGGCATAACAACCTAGGATAGCTAAATAATTATCTATAATTAGCTTAGCTACTTCATTTACCTGGCTTAGCTCTAAAATGACCTACACACTTAGCATTTTTACCTACCTTAGCTAAAAATGGCATTTTTACCTACCTTAGTTAGAAGAAGAAGAAGAAGAAGAAGAAGAAGAAGCAATCTTCTTCTTCTTCTTCTTCTTTTTCTTCTTCTTCTTTTCTTCTTCTTCTTCTTCTTCTTCTTCTTCTTCTTCTTTTTCTTATAGCTAGTCTTCTTCTTCTTCTTCTAACTTTCAACTTTCCTAATTTGCAGATTTGCTTGAGATGAGAAAGCTAGCATTGATGGAAACTTGTTGCAAACTTTTACTTGTGCTTGTGCTTCCTTTTTATTTGTGGAAACTTGTTGGATATGTTGTTGGTTGGAAACTTGTTGGATATCTCTTGTTGCAAACTCATTGTATATATGGAAATGTTGGAAACTTGTATATATTGCTTGTTGGAAACTTATTGTTGAAATTATTTTGAAATGTGTGTGTGTGTGTATATATATATATGTGAAATTCTATAAAAATTGAATGAATTTAAGAAAAAACAGGAAAAACAGGGGCTATATAAACACTTTGTCGTCTGCTAACAAAGAGCTTTGTCGTCTGCTGGCTGACGGCAAAGAGCTTTGTCGTCTGCTGGCTGACGGCAAAGAGCTATGCCGTCTGCCAGCAGACGGCAAAGCTGCCACATGGCAGCTACCTGTGCAACCTGGGAATTAGGGGCTGGCCTATTTGGCAGATTTGCCGTCAGCCATCAGACGGCAAAGGCCTTTGCATCTTTGCCGTCCGCTGGCTGACGACAAAGCATGTCATTAACCACTTAACGGACCGGAACTGCCATGTATGCTGTCCAAGCTCTTTGTCGTCTGTCAACAGATGACAAAGTCCTTTTCATCTTTGTCGTCCGCCAGCGGACGGCAAAGAGGCCTTTGATGTAGCCTGTTCAGTCGGACGTGTTGCCGTCTGCTGGCTGACGGCAAAGGTCTTTGCCGTCCACCATGTATGCCTTTGCTGTCAGCCTTGGCGGACGGCAAAGTTCCTGATTCCTGTAGTGAGGCCAACATGGGCCATAGGGGAGAGAGAGGACAACCCACATAGGGGAGGCGCCCCCCATGGGGAGTTCAAATAGGACAAGGGAAGGGGGTGCGCGCCCCCTTTTGCTCTCCCTCTCCCTCTCCCTTCCTTCCTTCCCCCTTCCACCAAGTGGAATCCTACTAGGACTTGGAGTCCTAGTAGGACTCCCTCCTCTTGGCGCGCCCAACAGGGCTGGCCGGCCTCCCCCTCTCCTCCTTTATATATGGGGGCAGGGGGCACCCCAAAGGACAACAATTATTCTCTTAGCCGTGTGCGGTGCCCCCCTCCACAATTTAACACCTCGGTCATATCGTCACAGTGCTTAGGCGAAGCCCTGCACCGGTAACATCATCAACACCATCGCCACGCTGTCGTGCTGACGGAACTCTCCCTCGTTCTCAACTGGATCAAGAGCTCGAGGGACATCATCGTGCTGAACACGGAGGTGTCGTACGGTCGGTACTTGGATCAGTTGGATCTGAAGATGTTCGACTACATCAACCACGTTACTAAACGCTACCGCTTTTGGTCTACAAGGGTACGTGGACACACTCTCCCGTCTCGTTGCTATGCATATCCTAGATAGATCTTGCGTGATCATAGGAATTTGTTTGAATTACTACGTTCCCCAACTGTTCCGCTTCCAGTGACCAGTTCCTTTGCAGCAAAAGCACTCAGTCTCAGGCTTAGGTCCAGACTTGGGTTTCTTCCCTTGAGCAACAACTTGCTTTCCTTTCTTCTTGAAGTTCCCCTTCTTTCCTTTGCCCTTTTTCTTGAAATTAGTGGTGTTGTTGACCATCAACACTTGATGCTCCTTCTTGATTTCTACCTCCGCAGCCTTTAGCATTGCGAAGACCTCGGGAATCATTTTCGTCATCCCTTGCATATTATAGTTCACCACGAAGCCTTTATAGCTTGGTGGCAGTGATTGAAGAACTCTGTCAATGACACTATCATCAGGAAGATTAACTCCCAGCTGAGTCAAGTGGTTATGGTACCCATGTTGGGTAATGCAGTAATTTCAAAATTTCCTACGATCATGCAAGATCTATCTAGGTGATGCATAGCAACGAGAAGGGAGAGTGTTGTCTACGTACCCTCGTAGACCGAAAGCGGAAGCGTTATGACAACGCGGTTGATGTAGTCGTACGTCTTCACGATCCGACCGATCCTAGCACCAAAGGTACGGCACCTCCATGATCTGCACACGTTCAGCTCGGTGACGTCCCACGAACTCTAGATCCAGCTGAGGTCGAGGGAGAGTTTCTTCAGCACGACGGCGTGATGACGGTGATGATGGAGTTATCGACGCAGGGCTCCGCCTAAGCACTACACCGATATGACCGAGGCGGAAACCCATGGAGGGGGGAACCGCACACGGCTAAACAATCAACTTGTGTGTCTATGGGGTGCCCCCTCCCCCGTATATAAAGGAGTGGAGGAGGGGAGGGTCGTCCCTCTCTATAGCGCGCCCAAGGGGGGGGGGGTCCTACTCCTAGTAGGAGTAGGTTTCCCCTTCCCTAGTTGGAGTAGGAGAAGAAGGAAGAGGGAGAGGGAGAGAAGGAAAAGGGGGTTGGGACCCCTCCCAATTCGGATTGGGCTTGGGAGGGGAGCCCCCACCTTGGCCGCCTCCTCCTCTCTTCCACCATGGCCCATTAAGGCCCATTAACTCCCGGGGGGTCTGGTAACCTCCCGGTACTCCGGAAAAATGCACGAACCACTCGGAACCTTTCCGGTGTCCAAACATAGCCTTCCAATATATCATTTTTTATGTCTCGACCATTTCAAGAATCCTCGTCATGTCCGTGATCACATCCGGGACTCCGAACAACCTTCGGTATATCAAAACACATAAACTCATAATACCGATCGTCATCGAACGTTAAGCGTGCGGAGCCTATGGGTTCGAGAAGTATGTAGACATGAATGATACTCACTTCCGGTCAATAACCAATAGCGGAACCTGGATGCTCATATTGGTTCCTACATATTCTATGAAGATCTTTATCGATCAAACCACATAACAACATACATTGTTCCCTTTGTCATCGGTATGTTACTTGCCCGAGATTTGATCGTCGATATCTCAATACCTAGTTCAATCTCGTTACCGGCAAGTCTCTTTACCCATTCCATAATACTTCATCCCGCAACTAAATCATTAGTCACAATGCTTGCAAGGTTTATAGTGATGAGTATTACCGAGAGGGCCCAGAGATACCTCTCCGAAACACGGAGTGACAAATCCTAATCTCGATCTATGCCAACCCAACAAACGCCTTCAGAGACACCTGTAGAGCAACTTTATAATCACTCATTTAAGTTGTGACGTTTGGTAGCACACAAAGTGTTCCTCCAGTATTCGGGAGTTGCATAATCTCATAGTCTGAGGAACTTGTATAAGTCATGAAGAAAGTAGTAGCAATGAAACTGACACGATCATAATGCTAAGCTAATGGATGGGTCATGTCCATCACATCATTCTCCTAATGATGTTATCCTGATGACCCACAATTGTAGGGGATATATCCTAGTCCTTTCGATAAGTAAGAGTGTCGAACCCAACGAGGAGCAGAAGGAAATGATAAGCGGTTTTCAGTAAGGTTTTCTCTGCGAGCATTGAAATTGTAAGTAATAGATAGTTTTGTGATAAGATAAATTGTAACGAGTAACAAGCAATAAAAGTAAATAAGGTGCAGCAAGGTGGCCCAATCCTTTTTGTAGCAAAGGATAAGCCTGGACAATTTCTTATAATGAGAAAAGCGCTCCCGAGGACACATGGGAATTATCGTCAAGCTAGTTTCATCACGTTCATATGATTCGCGTTTGGTACTTTGATAATTTGATATGTGGGTGGACCGGTGCTTGGGTACTGCCCTTACTTGGACAAGCATCTCACTTATAATTAACCCCTATTGCAAGCATCTACAACTACAACAAAAGTATTAAGGTAAACCTAACCACAACATTAAACATATGGATCCAAATCAGCCCCTAACGAAGCAACGCATAAACTAGGGTTTAAGCTTCTGTCACTCTAGCAACCCATCATCTACTTATTACTTCCCAATGCCTTCCTCTAGGCCCAATAATGGTGAAGTGTCATGTAGTCGACATTCACATAACACCACTAGAGGAAAGACAACATACATCTCATCAAAATATCGAACGAATACCAAATTCACATGACTACTAATAGCAAGACTTCACCCATGTCCTCAGGAACAAACGTAACTACTCACAAAGCATATTCATGTTCATAATCAGAGGTGTAATAATATGCATTAAGGATCTGAACATATGATCTTCCACCAAGTAAACCAATAAGTATCAACTACAAGGAGTAATCAACACTACTAGCAACCCACAGGTACCAATTTGTGATTTTGGATACAAGAGATGAAATAGGGTTTGAGAGGAGATGGTGCTGGTGAAGATGTTGATGGAGATTGACCCTCTCTCGGTGGGAGGATCGTTGGTGATGACGATGGTGATGATTTCCCCCTCCTGGAGGGAAGTATCCCCGGCAGAACAGCTCTGCCGGAGCTCTAGATTGGTTCCACCATGGTTCCGCCTCGTGGCGGTGGAGTTTCGTCCCGTAAGCTTTCCCACGATTTTTTCCAGGATAAAACCCTTCATATAGTAGAAGATGGACACCGAGGGGCCACCAGGGGGCCCAGGAGATAGGGGGCGCGCCCAGTAGGGGTGGGCGCGCCCCCCACCCTCCTGGACTGGGTGTGGGCCCCTTGAGGTATTTCTTCCGCTCAATAATTCTTATTTAATCCAAAAATAGGTTTGGTGGAGTTTCAGGTCTTTTGGAGCAGTGCAGAATAGGTTTCCAATGTTTGCTCCTTTTCTAGCTAGAATTCTAGCTGCCGGCATTCCCCCTCTTCATGGTAAACCTTATAAAATAAGAGAGGATAACCATAAATATTGATATATAATGTGTAATAACAGTCCATAATGCAATAAATATTGATATAAAAGCATGTTGCAAAATGGACGTATCAACTCCCCCAAGCTTAGACCTCGCTTGTCCTCAAGCGGAAGCCGAAATCGAAAAATATGTCCACATGTTTAGAGATAGAGGTGTCGATAAAAATAAAATATGGACATGAGGGCATCATGATCATTCTCATAAAAGCAATATATATATATATATATATATATATATATATATATATATATATATATATATATATATATATATATATAT
>NC_041393.1:438747702-438811962 GCF_002162155.2 Triticum dicoccoides | reverse complement strand
TGGTTCAGAAACTTCGTTGAAAGCTAACAAACTATAATCTCAGTCATTGAAGCAATTGCAATTTATCGTAACATCACAAAGAGTCAAGAATAGAGCTTTTCAGCAAGTCCACATACTCAACTATCATATAATCTTCTACAATTGCTAACACTCACGCAATACTTGTGGTTATGGAGTTTTAGCCGGACACTGAGAAAGATAGGGGCTTATTGTGTTGCCTCCCAACATATTCACCTTTAGGTGATGTCAACAATAACAGTCCATGCTAACGAGCATCCAATTGGATATATACATCATGATCTTTCAAACACGAGCAGCTTGCCAAAGGATAAAATGAAAAAGGGAAAGCTGTAGATCACCTTGACTCAAGCATAAAGTAAAAACATAAGGTAGGAACATAAAGTAAAAGATAGGCCCTTCGCAGAGGGAAGCAGAGGTTGTCATGAGCTTTTAGGGTTGAATACACAAAATCTTAGTACGAAAGAACGTCACTTTATATTGCCACTTGTGTATGGACCTTTATTATGCAGTCCGTCGCTTTTATTGCTTCCATAACAAGATCGTATAAAGCTTATTTGCTCCACACTAATAAGTCATGCATATTTAGAGAGCAATTTTTATTGCTTGCACCGATGACAACTTACTTGAAGGATCTTACTCAATCCATAGGTAGATATGGTGGACTCTCATGGCAAAACTGGGTTTAAGTATATTTGGAAGCACAAGTATCACTACTTGGTGCTAGGAATTTGTCTACAATGAGGGGGAAAGGCAAGCTCAACATGTTCGGAAGGTCAATGACAATATACTTTAACTGAGATGTGAGGAAACATAAACCATTACGTTGTCTTCCTTGTCCAACGTCGACTCTTTTAGCATGTCATACTTAATGAATGCTTGCAATTATAAAAGATGTCCAAGATAGTATATTTATATGTGAAACCTCTCTTTCCTTATTACTTCCTATTAATTGCAACGATGACCAAGACTATGCTTATCATCTCTCAACAACTTTTAAGCCTCATACTTTCTATGTGTGAAGTTATTACCATCCATAAGATCAATATGAACTCTTTTATTCTTTTTATTCTTTCTATTTTTCTCAAGATCATAGCAAGAAAGCAAAGCCCTTGACTCAACACTAATCTTTATTATAGATAGCTCACAGACTCGATTACATAAAAGAGATCACAAAGCAAAACTAGAAACTACTTGATATCAAAACTTCAATCTACTAGATCAAGATACTACTAAAAAGGATCAAACTAAATAAAGTAGTAAATATAGGAGTGTGATGGTGATACGATACCGGGGCACCTCCCCCAAGCTTGGCGGTTGCCAAGGGGAGTGCCCATACTCATGCGATTATGTCCTCGGAGGTGGTGAAGTAGGAGTTGTTGATGATGTAGGCTTGTCATCAATCTTCCAAGGCATAGGCTCACCATCATAGAAGGATGATCGAGTCTCCAGGATCCTTAAATCTGTAGCCAAACTCATCCTTTTGAATCTATATTCATACAAACAGTTCTGGTTTTGCAGGTCATAGATCTGGGCTTGGAGGTGCTTGATTTTCTCTTGAAGCTTGAAGATGGTTTCCCCAATGACTTTGGCATCTAGCTTGTGGTTGTTGGTGAACTTCGTGATCATCATATGGTTGGCATTGAGTCCACGCTCCACCATTCGTTGGCACTTGAAGACTTGCTGCTACACGGCTTTGAGCTTTGGCTCCATGCTTCCGGTACGCCTTGGTCCCTCCACGTCACGGATGTGCAGCACCTTCTCACGCATCTCAATGGTTTGATGGTGTTGCAGCACCTCCGCTAGATAGGGATTGATAAACCTCTCAAAAAACTTGTCCTTGGGGGCGCTTGGAGATGCCATGATGCTCTAGATCTGTAACAGAAAACAGCTCGAAACGAAAACAGAGGATATTTGCGTGATACGGTGATCAAAACCTACGGGAGATTATATGATGAATTTTTACCGGCCAAAATACGTAACGTGCAAGAAAACGGAGTCTGGAAGGCACACGATGTGTCCACGAGATAGGGGGCGCGTCCAGTAAGGGTGGGCGCGCCCTCCACTCTCGTGGAGGTCTCATGTCCTTCCCGGACTACTTCTTTCTTCCTAAAATTCTTAAATATTCCAAAACTGATAAAAATTGCCTTTAGAATTGTTTTGGAGTCGGTTTACTTACCGTACCACATACCTATTCCTTAGGCTTAGCATCTTTCTTTTCCATAAGATATTTATTAGCAACATGATCAATGTGAGTAGTAACTTTGGAATCAACAATATAAGGTCTAAACTTATCACATGCAAACACAACTGCTAAGAATTCTTTTTCAGTAGTAGCATAATTTCTCTGGGCAGTATCAAGAGTCTTACTGGCATACTGGATAACATTTAATTTCTTATCAACTCTTTGCCCTAGAACAACACCTACATCATAATCACTAGCATCACACATAATTTCAAAAGGTAAATTCCAATCAGGTGGCCGAACAATAGGTGCAGTGATCAAAGCTTTCTCAAGTATTTCAAATGCTTCTACACAATCATCATCAAAGACAAAAGGAATATCTTTTTCCAATAAATTAGTCAGAGGCCTAGAGATTTTAGAAAAGTCCTTAATGAACCTCCTATAAAAACCGGCATGACTAAGTAAACTTCTTATACCTTTTATGTCCTTGGGACATGGCATCTTTTCAATAGCATCAACTTTAGCTTTATCAACTTCAATACCTCCCTCGGAGATCTTGTGCCCCAAGACAATGCCTTCGTTAACCATAAAGTAGCACTTTTCCCAATTCAAGACGATACTAGTGTCTTCGCATCTCTGCATAACTCGATCTAGGTTGCTCAAGCAATCATCAAAAGAAGATCCATAAACGGAGAAATCATCCATGAATACTTCACAAATCTTTTCACAAAAGTCAGAGAATATAGCCATCATACATCTTTGAAAGGTAGCAGGTGCATTACATAAACCAAAAGGCATACGTCTATAAGCAAAAGTACCGAAAGGGCAAGTAAAAGTAGTTTTTGATTGATCTTCCGCTAATACGGGTATTTGAGAGAAACCAGAATAGCCATCTAGAAAGCAGAAATGTGTACGTTTGGATAGTCTTTCTAGCATTTGATCAATAAAAGGTAAAGGGTAATGATCTTTCTTAGTATCTTTATTTAATTTATAGAAATCAATTACCATCCTATAACCTGTAATAATTCTTTGCGGAATCAATTCATCTTTATCATTAGGAACAACAGTAATACCTCCCTTTTTAGGAACACAATGGACATGGCTTACCCATTCACTATCAGCAACGGGATAAATTATACCTCCCTTGAGGAGCTTCAATATCTCATTTCTTACCACTTCTTTCATCTTAGGATTTAATCTTCATTGAGGATCTCTAACTGGTTTGACATCTTTTTCCACTTTAATTTTGTGTTGGCATAGAGTAGGACTAATGCCCTTAAGATCATCCAGAGTATATCCAATAGCAGCACGGTGCTTCTTCAGAGTTTTCAATAATCTTTCCTCTTTCCGCTCTGAAAGGTTAGCACTAATAATAATAGGATATATCTTCTTTTCATCAAGATAAGCATATTTAAGATTATCGGGTAATGGTTTTAGTTCAAACATGGGATCACCCTTGGGTGGAGGAGGATCCCCTAAAATTTCAACAGGTAAGTTATGTTTCAGGATAGGTTCCTGTTTGAGGAATGCCTCATCTATTTCCCTTCTTTCTTTCATAAACATATCATTTTCATGGTCTAGTAAATATTGTTCTAACGGATCAGTAGGAGGCACGACAATAGAAGCAAGACCAATTATTTCATCTTTACTAGGTAATTCTTTATCATGGAGTTGTCTATGAAATTTAGCAAAATTAAACTCATGAGTCATATCATCCAAGCCAATCGTAACAACATCCTTTTCACAATCAATCTTAGCTTTAACAGTGTTCAAGAAGGGTCTACCAAATATAATGGGACAAAAGTCATCTTGAGGGGAAGTAAGAACAAGAAAATCAGCAGGGTATTTAACCTTCCCACACAAGACTTCAACATCTCTAACAATCCCAATTGGTGAAATAGTATCTGTATTAGCAAGCTTGATAGTAACATCAATATCTTCTAACTCAGCAGGTGCAATGTCATGCATAATTTCTTTATATAAATCATAGGGTATTGCACTATCACTAGCACCCATATCACATAAGCCGTGATAACAATGATCTCCTATTTTAACAGAAATAGCAGGCATGCCTACAACAGGTCTATGTATCTTAGCATCTGTTTTTGCAATATTAGCAGTTCGACCACAAAAGTAAATAACATGCCCATCTAAATTATCATCCAAGAGATATTTAACCATAGCAATACTAGGTTCAACTTTGATTTGCTCAGGAGGTGTATAAGTTCTAGTATTACTCTTACGAACAACAGTCGAAGTTTTAGCATGATCCTTTATCCTAATAGGAAAAGGTGGTTTCTCAACATAAGTAGTAGGAACAATAGGATCACTATAAGTGATTGTCGGGGGTTGGATACGACATATGCCAAAGGATGGCTTATCATGGTGGGAGCGAGTAGAACGTCGCCGGTGCTTGGAAGCGGGATGAGGCGAAGACATGCACGCCGGCGGAACTTACCCAGCTTGAGGGCTCTCCTAGGAGATAACACCCCTACTGCTGCTCTACGGGGTCTCCGCATGATCACTAAAGCAAGGTAACTACAATGGTGCTCCTGGAGCTGTTTCGGGAGGTAGGAGAGGGCAAGGCTAGCTCTCTCCCCCCTAGCTATCTGGTCTATCTTCCTCTCTAGGTCCGAACCCTTTGCATGGGTGCCCCGAGGGGTTTATATAGGCCTACCCCCCGGGGGTACAATTGTAATCCGGCTGGGCGCGGGTCCCAGCCGTCTGTCTCTCAGGCCGCCGTCCTTCCCGCCGGCTTCTGGGGCCCGCCGACTGGTGGGTCCCGTGGACAGGCTCGATACTGTAGCGGCACTCCTGATGACGCAGGCTCGGTCATCGGATCGTGGCAACAGTGCCACCGTCTATCGGTCGATCACTGTCGCCATTCCCCATCTTATCTGATTAATGGCTCGTGGGGCCCCGGGAGGAGTCGGCCGACTCCAGGGAGGCCGACACCCACAGGTCTGTCTTCGGGTCGCCCAGGCCGGCTTCGGCCCTCTCACTGACAGGCGGTCCCGCCGCCCTCGGGACGTACAGGTCGGCGTCGTGGGCACAGTGCACTGCGTACTGTGGCTGAGATCAGGGTAGGCATGGCAACAGTGTCGTATCTCACCGGAGATCTTCCAGCGGTACGGCTTACTGTAGACATGCCGGCCCTTCGTAGGCAGGGGGAAATGGCCATGCCGCAACCATACCCCTCATCGTACTTCTGGATAAGGGAGGAGTCTTGGGCCGACTCTCCATAGTCGGCTTCTCTGGGAGTCGCCAGCTCGGAGTCGGCTTATCTGGGAGTCGCCGCCTGGGACTCAGCATATCCTGGAGTCGCTCCTGGGACTCGTCCTGAGGGGCGCGGCCTGCCCCAATGTCTTGAAACTTCCTGGGGCTCGGGTTAGCCTACCCGTGGCCCATTACTCCGACAGTAGTCCCCGAAGCTGGTGAAGCCCTGCGGTCGCCGCATTGTGGGGCTTCAACGGCTTCAATATTTTGCAGGCTCTGGGACTCGGTTGCCGTCTTCCTTGGGCCGACTGTCGAAAGTCGGAGCTTCAGTGAAGAGCCTCAGTTCAAAAGTCACGGCGGGAAGCCAGGCGGCGTGCCTGATACGTTTCCTCGCGGCCATCAGGGCGGTCCTATCGCGCGGTGCCACGTGGGGAGGACAGTCTGCCTCGCCACGCGTGCGACGGGACGGGCCGTCAGGCGGGGCCCACCACTACCGTGCCTCGGCGCACGAACGGATCCGTTGCGACCGAGGACGGTTGGCGTTCCCACGTTGTTACTGCGTGCAGTAACTTCGTGGGGTAAATCATGGGGCGGCATGGGCATCGCGCGCAGTTAATCCCACGCCCGCCCCCTCGGCTTCTTAGCCCGCAGGGCTATAAGTAGGCGGGGGGAAACGGAGCGGCACAGCTCGCGCGCCCTTCTTCCCCGCTCCCCCGCCTCATCTTGCTCTCTCTCTCCCTCCTTCCTCCGCCGTTGAGCAGGAGCACATCCTATCGCGGCGATGAGCTCTTCCTCCGCCGCGGCCTCTGCCGTGCGCTTTAGCGTATGGGACGGCTCAGAGGTAAAGGAAGAACACATCGAGTTCCTCCGCCAGACCTGCTGTCTCCCCAGCACGGACCTCGTGCGCGCCCGCGCCGCGCCGGAGGGGGAAATCTGGCCGGCGCCGGAAGAGGGCGAGCGGGTCATCTTCCGCTCGCACCTTATGCGCGGCCTGGGGCTGCCGGCGAGCGGCTTCTTCCGCTCGTTCCTGGAGTTCCACAGCCTTCAGCCGCACCACCTCACACCGAAGACGGTGGTGCTGCTCTCCGCCTTCGCCACCCTGTGCGAAGGTTTCCTCGGCGTTCTCCCCACCATCGAGCTGTGGGGAGAATTCTTCTCTTCTAAGCTCGGCACGCACATCGCCGGCGTGCCGGCCCAGTGCGGCGCCTACATCGCGATGCGGCGCTCGACGGCCGACAACCCCTTTCCTCCCATCATGCTGATCAAGTCGGTGAAGATGTGGCAGCGCTCGTACTTCTACGTGAAGAACCTCGCCTCCGACGGCGACTGGGTCAACTTGCCGCCTTACAACGCCGCTCCCCTGACTGGGCGGCTCCCCAGCTGGTCCCACCGAGTCAAGTCGCTGACTCCTGCCGGAGCCGCCGCCGTGGCGCGACTCCGAGTCTTGACACAGTCGGAGGGACTCGTCGGGGCCCACTTGCTGGCCGCCTTCGTGGCGCGCCGAGTTCTCCCGCTCCAAGGCCGGCCTCACCTGATCTGTCAGATGAGCGGCCTCCGAGACCCAAGTCGGATGAGCACCAAGGAGATGCCCCGCAAGGAGGTGGCGAACATGGTAAATTACATCATGCATTGCGAGTACGAGGAGGACTAGCAGTTCGGCAAGGAGCCGTACTCGCGCGCCAACCCTCCACCAGTGGTAAGTCACGTCTCCCCGCTGTTTTATCTTTTTTCCGCAGCCGACTCCGGCTTCTGACTCTTGTTAGCTTCTTCTGAACTAGAATCCTCTTATGCAGCCTGCCGCCGGCGCCACGAGGCAGCCCCGCGAGTATGTTCCCGACCGCGCGAAGAGTGACGTCGACGACCCCGACTTGGGGGCGGCGGCGATGGAAGCCGACGCCGAAGGCGGGGGAGGGGGGGCAGAAGGCGACTTCAGGCCCTCGGCCACCTTCGCCGACTGGCCCGATGACGAGCCGAAGGCGAAGTCGCTCCGCGCCACCAGCTGAGGATCGGCCCGTCGGGCGCCGGCTCCACCGCCGGCCAAGGCGGCGCGAAGAGGCGTCACGCCGGGCCGAGTGCACCCGGTGGCAAATTGAAGAAGTTCAAGGGGGCGGCCGCCGCGACCAGACGAGAGGAGGCGGCCGCGAAGGCCAACCGCTTCCGAAGGGAAGTGAGAAAGCCGCCGCTAGTATCCGCGTAAGTCTTTACGCTCTTTTATTTTCTTCGTTGAATCTTGTCCGAGTCTTCGTTTATATACTCCCTCCATTCTTCTTCACGGCCCCTCTTTCCCTTGAGAGAGTCGCCGTCCCCTCCGTCATGGGGTCGGCAGAGACATTCGCCAATACTCGGCAGCCCGACACTGCCGCCGACCTCCGGGAGGCGACGGAGCGGAATGCGCGGGAGAAGCGCGAGCAGGAGGAGGCCGCGCGTTTGGAGAAGGCGGAGGCCGACAGGGCGGCCGCCTCCGCCCAGAAAAAGCTAGATGATGCCGAAGCCGCCCTTGCGGCGAGACAGCGCGCCGAGGAGGCCGCGCGTCGCCGATCGGCGATGCTCGTCTCCCCACTATCGTCTGCACCGCCGCCTCCGGATTTCACGGGGCAGACCGGGGGAGCCGGCACCGAGAACCCCATCGCGGAGAAGGAGAGCGGCGATGCCTCCATGTTGGATGCTCTCGTGCCGCCGCCGCCTCCACCGCCGTCTGGGAGGCTGCACGGCAAACAGCCGGTGGATCCGTCGGAGCCGCCGGCCATGGACGAGGCCGAAGCGCGGCTGCTTCTCCAAGTCGCCTCGCCGGTGCGTCGCCGTCTTGAGAGGGCGACCTCGGCGCCGCGACCCTGGGAAGCCGGCGCTGCCAGCTCGGCAACCCTAGATGCCGAGGCCACAAGCGCCGCGCCTACAGGGTGGGTGCGTGGAGGCGGCACCGGGCCGTTGAATCAACTGCTTCTGGATGTCCAGGCGAAGCTGCACGCTGAAGGCGACACCCTTCAAGCCTGCACCAGGGCGCATCTGGCCGCGCGAACGTCTGTTCGGGTAAGTTTCTTCTCTTTTTGATTCTTGTTTTCCTCTGTGGGGGCGCGCCAGCGCACCCACTGGGTGTAGTCCCCGAGTTCCGGGCCGGCTGCTGAGCAGGCGGTTCGGAACTCCCTCTTGCGAGCTCCAAATACTAACTTTGTCTTTAATGACTTGTTGCAGGAGTATCACAACCTCCGCGCCACTGCCTTCAACCGCAATGTTGAGGAGTTGAACAAGCGGACTGCCGACTTGTCGGAAAGCCGGAGTAAGTTTTTTCCCTCTCTTCCTCGCGGGGGCGCGCTGGCGCACCCGCGGGCTGTAGTCCCCGAGATTCGGGCCTACTGCTGAGCAGTCGGGCCGGATCTTCCTGGCGATCTTTTTGCTGACGACTTCTTCTTTTTCTTGTTCTTTTGTCTTCGCGGGGGCGCGCTGGCGCGCCCGCGGGCTGTAGTTCCCGAGATTCGGGCCGACTGCTGAGCAGTCGGGCCGGATCTTCCGGCGACCTTCTTGCTAACGACTTATTTGTGTCTCTTTTTTGTTCTTCAGGGGCCAACGCCGCTCTTCAGGAGCAGTTGGGCGAGGCCAATACCGCCCGTCGTGCCAAGGAGGAGGAATGTGGCAAACTTGTCGCGGAGCGCGACCAGATGGCGGCGCAGCTGGCTGAGCAGAAAGAGCTGCTCAAGAAGGCACAGGACGAGGCCGATAAGAGGGAGACCGCCCTCCTGGCCGAGTTCGAGAGCGAGCGCTCCTCCTAGACCGACAGGGAGGCGATGCTGACCTCCGGCTTCCATGAGATCGAGGATATCGTTGATGGTAAGTTTCTTTCGCTTCTTCGTGCTTCCGACTATGTGTCGGGTCGGCTTCTGATTTTTCGACTTTCTTCTTCTTTGTCTTGGCAGACTTCTTCCCTGGTCACTCGCAGGCGGTCCCTCTGGCCATTGAGGCTGCTCGTGAGGCGCGGAGGGCGAATGGTGAGGACATTGCCGCCAATGCCCCCCGAACCGTTGACGAACAGCTCCTGAGCATTGAAGCCCGTCTTCGTCCGGTCCACCGGCAGATGCGCCGGCTTCAGCGTGCCAGCGCCCAGGCGGTTGCTGCTTTGTGGCCGGATATGCTGGCTCTGCGCACCGCCAGTCGGACCGCCGACTGGCTGGAAGTCGCTGCCGGCCGTCTTGAGGCCTGGAAGGGCTCCTCGGCCGGGCCGGAGCGCGCCGGGCCTTGGAGTTCGTCAAGGTGTGGTATCCAGGGCTGGACCTGGACCGTCTGGCCGCGTTCCGGTCGGAAGCCCAGGCCGAACTGGAGGCCGTGGAGGGTGCCCTTATCGAGCGTGCGGCGGCCATCACCGAGTACACGGACACCAGCGTCTTCGTGCCCGAGCGGGCTGAAGGCGGCGAGGAAGTGCCGGTAGAGTGGTTCGGGATGAACCCAGAGTATGGCGAGGATTCGGCGGAGGTGATCGACTCCAGCACTGAGGAGGAGGACGAGGCGGAGGCCGAAGGCGAAGCGGTGGTGCTAAAAGACGGAGCAGGTGGCCAGCCTCAGCTCGACTGCGCCTCCAGCAACGAGCCACGTCAGGAGAAAACAACTGCCGCCGGAGGCGATCAAACCGAGACCGCCCAGCCGGCTACCCCGGCGCCTGACACCATCGTCTCCTCCGACCCTCCGATCCCAAATGTCGCCTCCTAGGCTGCCTTTCTCGCCACTGTTTGTCTGTCTTAGTAATCTTTTGAAAACTTTGTTAGATTCGAACAATTCCACCCGCGGGGTGTATCTCGAACTTCTATTCGAAGATTTGGCCATGGGCCTATGTAAATATTAATCTGCTTTCCGTCTTTCCTTGCTTACTGCTCTTTTAGGCTTTTCCTTTTACCGCCTTCCCTTAGTCGATGCCTTGTCAGTCGAGCAGCCGCTCTGCGGACTGCCGCTAGGTCAAGTGCTTGGCTACTTCGGGAAGGCAAGGACTTGGCCGTTTAGAGTTTCTTTAGCAAGTCGGATAGAAAGCGACATGCCGACTACCCAAGAGTCGGCCGTCCTTAATAGAGGGTAATAAAGACGGCGAGCCGGCTACTCATGAGTCGGCCTTCCGCCTTAGAAATGCTGGAGGCCGTCTTATGCTATGTTCGTGCTTTAGGTCCTTGGCCATTTTTCGTGTGGGTGCCTGTTCTTCCTCACTCCTGCCCGCCTCACAGTCGCTCTGCGAGCTGCGGCTTTGCCAGGAGGCAGATTGGGCACCGCACACTACTTGTCTGACTGCGGGAAGCTTCTCATAGCGCAAGGCGGCGAGTCCCCGGGCCGACTAGTCAGGCCCGGTGCCAAGCGGCTTGTAATGAAAGCAATGTACTTGGAGGCATAATTCTTATTGTACAGATAACAAAAAGGGCAGTCCCCGAGCTCGTCTCGGGGGGCCCAAAGTCTTAGTACTTTAATACAAAGGGGTAGTGTGATACATACTGCATCAACTGTAAAATCTTCGAAGAAGATTTGCATTCCACGGGCGCTCTGTCTCTTTGCCGGAATCGTCCCTCTTGCGCGCTCGGGGCTTCTGGGCGTCGATCAAATAGTAGGCGTTGTTCCCTAGCACCTTGTTGACGATAAAGGGGCCTTCCCAAGGTGCCAACAGCTTGTGCTGGCCGGCTGTTCGCTGGATCAGCCGGAGCACAAGGTCGCCTTCTTGGAAAGATCTTGGCCTGACCTTCCTGTTGTAGTATTGACGCAGAATCTCCTGGTAGATGCTGGACCGGCTGAGTGCCAACAGCCGGCCCTCTTCCAGCAGATCGACGTCGTCTTGAGGTGCTTCTTCTGCTTCTTCCTCGGTGTACATGGTGACTCGCCGGGAGTCGAACTCTATGTCCGTTGGGATGACGGCTTCGGCGCCATAGACGAGGAAGAATGGTGTGAAGCCGGTTGACTTGTTTGGAGTCGTGCGCAGACTCTAGAGGATGGCTGGCAGCTCCTCGAGCCAACAGCCGACAGATCGCTCCAGCGGTGTGACGAGTCGAGGCTTGATGCCGGATAAGATGAGGCCGTTTGCTCGCTCCACCTGGCCGTTTGACTGCGGGTGAGCAACGGACGCTAAGTCTAGTCGGATGCCCTGTGTCGCGCAGAAACGGGCCAAGGCGCCTTTGGCAAAATTCGTGCCATTGTCGGTGATGATGCTGTGTGGAATGTCGTACCGAGTTGTGATGTCAGCGATGAAGGTCACTGTAGTCGGACCATTCAATTTCTTGATGGGTTTCACCTCCACCCACTTGGTGAACTTGTCCACTGCGACAAGTAGGTGAGTCAAGCCACCCCGTGCCGTCTTGAATGGTCCCACCATGTCCAGGCCCCAAACTGCAAAGGGCCAGGCGATGGGGATAGTCTTGAGTGCGGAAGCCGGCTGAAGTGGCTTGGAACGAAAAATCTGGCACCCCTTGCACTTTTGGACTAACTCTTTGGCCTCTTCCAGAGCGGTTGGCCAGAAAAAACCGTGCCGGAAGGATTTGGCGACGAGTGCCCTTGAGGCCGCATGGTGACCGCACTCGCCTTCGTGGATGTCTCTGAGTATTGCCTGACCTTGTTCTGCTTCGACGCAGCATTGGAAGACGCCGGTAACGCTGTGCCTGACCAGCTCTCTGTTGACTATGGTGTAGGCTGCTGCTCGGCGTTGCACTTGCCGAGCCAAGATTTCGTCAGTTGGCAGCTCTCTGTTTACTAAGAATCTGAGGATCGGCTGGGCCCATGAAGGTGCTGCTATTTCTTCAACTGCCACTAGCGCGACTTGGATAAGGGCGGCCGGGCTGGAAGGCGGCGCGTTGGAGTCCGCAGCCGCTTGCTGATTCGACAAAGTCCCGGGGCCGACTGGAGCAGTCCCCGGGTCGAGCTCTGGAGTCTTCGATCTTGCTACTGCAGTCCCCGGGCAGGCTTCAACTGTATGTTTCTTCGAGTTGGATCCATCCTCCTCAGGCGGAGCCGGCACATAGATTGAATCCGATTCTGGTGACGGCTTGATAGAAGGCTTGAGGAGGCGCCGGAGGGCGACACCAGACGGTATCACCTGGCGGGTGGAGCCGATTCGTGCCAAGGTGTCTGCTTGGTCGTTGTCGTTCCTTGGCACGTGAAGGAACTCGCACCCTCGAAGTATCCACTGAGTTGCTGGATGAGGAAACGGTAGCTCGCCATATTTGCGTCCTTGGCGTCCCAATCGCCAGATGATTGCTGGACCACCAAGTCAGAGTCGCCATAACACAGGATCCGGCGAATGCCGAGTTCTTTGGCAAGCCAGAGCCCGTGGATGAGCGCCTCGTACTCGGCCACGTTGTTGGAGGCGGCGAAGTGGATCTGTAGCGCATATCTGAGCTTGTCGCCCTTGGGGGAAGTGAGGACGACGCCGGCTCCCAGGCCGGTGCGCATCTTGGAGCCGTCGAAGTGCATCCGCCAATGGGTGGAGTCGGGCGCTAGCGGCAGATACTGGGTCTCGTCCCAGTCGACGAGGAAGTCGGCCAGTGCTTGTGACTTGATGGCGGTGCGGGGCTCATAGTAGATGGTGTAGGGAGCCAAGTCGATGGCCCATTTGGCCACCCGGCCAGAAGCATCTCGGCTTCCAATGATCTCGGCCAGTGGAGCTGTGCAGACCACGGTGATTGGATGCTCCTGGAAGTAAGGCTTCAATTTCTTGGCGGCAAAATGCACGCCGTAGCACATCTTCTGGTAATGGGGGTAGTTCTGCTTGGAGGTCGACAGCACCTCGCTCAAGTAATATACCGGTCTCTGGACGGGTAGCGCCTTGCCTTCCTCCTTGCGCTCGACTACAATGACCGTGCTGACTACTCGGCTGGTGGCGGCAATGTATAGGAGCATGGGCTCTTTGGGAGTCGGAGCCGCCAGCACAGGGGGAGGAGCCAACATCTTCTTTAGTTGGAGAAAAGCCTCGTCCGCCTTGGGAGTCCACTCAAAGAAGGTCGTCTTCTTCATGAGCTGATACACGGGGAGAGCCTTCTCGCCCAGTCGACTGATGAATCGGCTGATGGATGCCAAACAGCCGGTGAACTTCTGCACATCTAACAGTCGTCTGGGTGCCTCCATCCTCTCGATGGCCTTGATCTTTACTGGATTGCACTCTATGCCGCGTTCGGAGACCAGGAAACCTAGGAGCTGGCCGGCTGGTACTCCGAAAACGCACTTCTCCGGGTTGAGCTTGATCTGGAATCGGCGCAGATTCTCAAATGTTTCCTTGAGGTCCTCCAGCAAGGTTCCACGCTTCTCTGTCTTCACCACCACGTCATCCACATAGACGTGGGCATTTCTGCCGAGTTGCTTCAGGAGGCATTTCTGCATGCAACGCTGAAAGGTGGCGCCGGCGTTTCTCAAGCCGAACGTCATGGTCAGGTAGCAGAAGGCTCCAAATGGCATGATGAAGGCGGTCTTCAGTCTGTCAGCCGGGTTCAGCTTGATCTGATGATATCCTGAATATGCATCTAGGAAACTCAACAGCTCGCATCCGACCGTGGAGTCTATCACCTGATCAATTCTTGGCAGAGCAAATGGGTCCTTGGGGCAGGCCTTGTTGAGGCTTGTGTAATCGATGCACATCCGCCACTGCTTGTTCTTCTTCAGCACCAGTACTGGGTTTGCCAGCCACTCTGGAAAAAATACTTCCATGATGAAGCCGGCCGCAAGGAGCCAGGCTATTTCTTCTCCAACAACTCTTCTTTTTTCTTCTGACAGGCGGCGCAAGGGCTGCCTGACGGGCTTCACATCAGATCGGACGTGTAATTTGTGCTCGGCGAATTCCGTCGGGACACCAGGCATGTCCTTGGGGGACCACGCGAAGATGTCGTGATTCTCACGGAGGAAATCGACGAGCTCGCCTTCCTATTTGCTGTCAAGGCCTGTGCCCATGACAGCGTACCTCTCCGGGTGCTCTAGGTCCAACGGTATCTTCTTTGTTTCTCTGGCCGGCTTGAATGATCCTTCCGCTTCCGACTCCTTGGGGTCGGGCGATAACTCGGGCTGCTTGCCGGCCATCGCCACGACCCGATCAAGGAGTCGTTTCTCAGCTGCGATCACCAAGGACTCGGCCAGCCGACTGCTTTGGGCCGCGCAAGCGGACGACTTCCTGTAGTCGCCGGACACGGTTAGGATTCCCTTGGAACTCGGCATCTTCATCTTGAGGTAGGCATAGTGGGGGACCGCCATGAACTTGGCCAAGGCGGGTCGACCAATCAGTGCATGATATGGGCTCTCGAGGTCCACCACCTCAAACCAAATTGGCTCTCGGCGGAAATGATCTTTGTCTCTGAAGAGGACATCTATCAGGATCTTGCCGATTGGCAAGCAGGAAAGGCCAGGGACGATTCCGTGGAACACAGTCCGGCTGCTCTGAAGCTGCCTTCGCTTGATTCCTAATTTCTCCATTGTATCCTTGTACAGGATGTTGATACTGCTGCCTCCGTCTATCAGTACTCGCGAGAAGCGAGCGGCCCGCCTATCCGTGGCGAGCGTGGCGCCTAAGACCAAGGCGTAGGAGCCTGGACTCGACATCACCTCTGGGTGATCAGCTCTGCTCCAACTGATAGGCCTCTCGGACCAATGCATGAACTCTGGAGTGCTTGATGCAACCGCGTTCACTTCTTGCTGCTGTTGGCGCCTGCTGCGCCGGTCATCCGCTACACTAGTGAATACCACATAGGCTCCGTGCTCATATGGGAACTCGTCTTGTATCGTGCCGACTGGCCTGACAGCCGGCTGCTGGGGTGGGGGTGGAGGAGGCGGCCCAGCAGGAGCGAGCAGGAGCAGGCTGTCCCCTTTGGCGATTCTGGTCAGCCAGTGGCATTTCCTGGTGGTGTGGTTTGACGGCTTCGCGCCGCTGTGAAACTTGCAGGGACCATCTAGAGTCTGCTCGTGGGAGAAAGCTGGCAGCCAGTTGGACTTGCCGCCCTTCTGCCGCTTCGCCGGAGGCGGTCCCTCCAGCTGCTAGTCCTCTGCCGTTGCCACTTGCCGACTGTTGGAAGTCGGCTGCGGGGCTTTGCGCTTCTGGTCGTTCTACTGTTGCCGCCGACTGGTGTCTCCAGCCGGAGTTCTTGGAGCCTGAGGGGCAACTTTGCCAGTTGTGCTGACCCGAATCTCCGCCTTCATGGAGGAGTCGGCCGTGGCATACTTGTCCGCTGTGATCAGTAGCTCATCGAGGGTCTCCGGCTCGTCGCAGAGGAGCTTGTGCTTGAGGAGGGTGCCTTCTCTGCACCCGGCAGTAAAGTACTTGATAGCCTGCACCTCGTGCACGCCCTCGCAGGAGTTTTGGAGTTCGCCCCATCACGTGAGGTAGTCGCGAGTAGACTCGTCAGGGCCTTGCACGCACAAGGAGAGCTGGCGCGGCTTGGGAGGTCGCTTGTACGTGCTCGTGAAGTTGTGGACGAAAGCCTCGGTGAAGTCGACCCAGCTATTAATGCTGCGAGGCTTCAGACTGTTTAACCACGTCTGGGCCGAGCCCTGGAGCATGAGCGGGACGTATCTTACGGCAACATGCTTGTTGCCGTTCGCTATGTTGACGGCCGTGGAGTAGTCGATCAGCCAATCTTCTGGCTTCACGGTGCTGGTATACTTGGGCGTGTCTCGGGGGAGCGTGAACCCTTTGGGAAAGGGCTCGTCCCGGATGCGGGGTCCAAAGCAGGGGGGACCCAACTCGTCTTCTTCTTCTAGCGCCAGGGATCGGTGGAGTCGGTCGATCCAGTGGCGGGCGTCGTTCTCTCTGACTCCCTCTCGGCGGCCAAGGCGGTCGCCGAGAGTCGGATGTTCCACGGGCGGCGGGGAGACTTGTCTTTCTCTGCGAGGAGGGGGAGGTAAGTAATCGTCCCGCCGTTCCACCACTCTAGGGCGGCCGTCTTGGTCGCGCTCGATGGTGATGTGAGTCCGACTGCGGCTGGCAGCCGGCTCCTTGTCCTTCTTCCCACGGGCCCCGCCAGTTGGCGTTCGCGACGTCGCACCCTGGTCTCGGCGAGGCGGTGGGTCGTCGTTTTGGCGTTGCGGCGCCTCGGTGCGGCAGCCGGTATTATTCTGCGCAGCAGCCGCGTCGAGGAGCTGCTGAACTCACTCCGTCATTATGCGGCGCTCTTCGCCTTCGAAGTTGTCGAGCTCGTCCGCTGCCGCCTGGGCGGCACGGATATTCTCTGCGGGCGTGGCATACACAGGGCGATCAGCCCCGAAGAGGTTGGCGATTGCCGCGCCGCGCTGTCGGACCGCGCCTAGGCGGCTAGGCCCGGTTGGAGCCGGCGAGCCGCCTACGGCGCGATCCATCTCTCGTTGGTAAGCTTCTGACAAGCGCCTCATGCTTGCCAGCTTCTTCGCGCCCTCGATGAGCTGAAGGCGGAGCGCCTCCAGCGTCCCGGCGTCGGCGTCTTCCAGAATTGGTGCTGCGAAGTCTCGCAGGGCCGCGTCCAACGGGTCATGCGCTCCTTCACCGGAGCGCTCGCCGTGCTCGAGGACGAGGACCTCAGTGACGGTGCTTCCGCCGCTCCCCACGTACGAGAGTGGCTCGTCGTAGACCACCACATTGGTGGGGAACGCATCGAGCGACGCGGTGTCGGAGTCGACCAGCATTGGGTCGATGGATCCTATGGACTCCAGGTCCACGGCAGGCTCGTCGGCGACGTGGAGTTGGTCGAGGAGGCCCGCGAGGGGGCTCTCGGGGCCACTCGTGCCTGCGTCGGGTGCAGGCTCGTCGGAGAGGCAAACCTCGCTGATAAGATCGGCGAGGCAGCTGGCTGCACAGGCGATCTCAGCGCCGCACAGCGCGTCGACACAGACGCCGTCCGGCGTGCCGGGCTGGCTGTGCTCGCCGGGGAGGAACAGGGTTCCCGTCCAGAGCAGATCTCCGGATGACGGTGCACCTCGCCCCATGGTGGGCGCCAAATGTCGGGGGTTGGATACGACATATGCCAAAGGATGGCTTATCATGGTGGGAGCGAGTAGAACGTCGCCGGTGCCTGGAAGCGGGATGAGGCGAAGACATGCACGCCGGCGGAACTTACCCAGCTTCAGGGCTCTCCTAGGAGATAACACCCCTACTGCTGCTCTGCGAGGTCTCCGCATGATCACTAAAGCAAGGTAACTACAATGGTGCTCCTGGAGCTGTTTCGGGAGGTAGGAGAGGGCAAGGCTAGCTCTCTCCCCCCTAGCTATCTGGTCTATCTTCCTCTCTAGGTCCGAACCCTTTGCATGGGTGCCCCGGGGGGTTTATATAGGCCTACCCCCCGGGGGTACAATTGTAATCCGGCTGGGCGCGGGTCCCAGCCGTCTGTCTCTCCGGTCGCCGTCCTTCCCGCCGGCTTTTGGGGCCCGCCGACTGGCGGGTCCCGCGGACAGGCTCGATACTGTAGCGGCACTCCTGATGACGCAGGCTCGGTCATCGGATCGTGGCAACAGTGCCGCCGTCTATCGGTCGATCACTGTCGCCATTCCCCATCTTATCTGATTAATGGCTCGTGGGGCCCCGGGAGGAGTCGGCCGACTCCAGGGAGGCCGACTCCCACAGGTCCGTCTTTGGGTCGCCCAGGCCGGCTTCGGCCCTCTCACTGATAGGCGGTCCCGCCGCCCTCGGGACGTACAGGCCTACGTCGTGGGCACAGTGCACTGCGTACTGTGGCTGAGATCAGGGCAGGCATGGCAACAGTGCCGTATCTCACCGGAGATCTTCCAGCAGTACAGCTTACTGTAGCCATGCCGGCCCTTCGTAGGCAGGGGGAAACGGCCATGCCGCAACCGTACCCGTCATCGTACTTCTGGATAAGGGAGGAGTGTTGGGCCGACTCTCCACAGTCTCCCTGGGAGTCGCCAGCTTGGAGTCGGCTTATCTGGGAGTCGCCGCCTGGGACTCGGCATATCTTGGAGTCGCTCCTGGGACTCGGCCTGAGGGGCGCGGCCTGCCCCAATGTCTTGAAACATCCTGGGGCTCGGGTTAGCCTACCCGTGACCCATTACTCCGACAGTGATAGTCTTTTCTTCAACTTTAATAGGTGCAACTACTTTTACTTCAATGGGAGGATTATATTTAAACCACTTATCCTTAGGGAGATCAACGTGAGTAGCAAAAGATTCACAGAAAGAAGCTACTATCTCAGAGTCAAGTCCATATTTAGCGCTAAATCCACAAAAAACATCGGTATCCATAAAAGATTTAACACAATCAAACTTAGGTGTCATACCTGACTCCTTACCATCGTCGGAACCCCAATCTTCAGAGTTGCGTTTAATTCTTTCCAATAAGTCCCATTTGAATTCAATAGTCTTCAGCATATAAGAACCAGCACAAGAAGTATCGAGCATGGTGCGATCATTGAGAGAAAGCCGAGCATAAATTTTTTGAATAATCATTTCACTGGAGAGCTCATGATTGGGGCATGAATATACAATTGGCTTAAGCCTCCCCCAAGCTTGAGCGATGCTTTCTCCTTAGCGAGGCCTGAAATTATATATGTAATTACGATCACGGTGAACAAGATGCATATGATAGAACTTCTGGTGAAATTCCAACTTCAATCGCTTATAATTCCAAGATCCCGTATCGTCACATAGCCTAAACCATGTCAATGCATCTCCCTTCAAAGATAAAGGGAAGACCTTCCTTTTGACAACATCATCGGGAATACCTGCAAGCTTAAATAATCCACAAACTTCATCCACAAAGATAAGGTGTAAATCGGGATGCAATGTTCCATCTCCTGCAAATGGATTAGCTGGCAGTTTCTCTATCATACCCGAAGGAATTTCAAAGTGGACATTTTCAGTAGGTTCAGTAGGTTGAGGAGCAATTCTTTGCTCTACTGGTCGGGGCAAATATGCCCCGAACAAGCCCCTCAAAGGATTAGTTTCCATAGTGACAAGTAACAAAAAAATTCAGCACACGATATAAATGTTTCCTTACCAAGTTCCACTCACCAAAAGCGCTACACTCCCCGGCAATGGCGCCATAAAAGAGTCTTGATGACCCACAAGTGTAGGGGATATATCGTAGTCCTTTCGATAAGTAAGAGTGTCGAACCCAACGAGGAGCAGAAGGAAATAATAAGTGGTTTCCAGTAAGGTTTTCTCTGCAAGCACTGAAATTGTAAGTAATAGATAGTTTTGTGATAAGATAAATTGTAACGAGTAACAAGCAATAAAAGTAAATAAGGTGCAGCAAGGTGGCCCAATCCTTTTTGTAGCAAAGGATAAGCCTGGACAATTTCTTATAATGAGAAAAGCGCTCCCGAGGACACATAGGAATTATCGTCAAGCTAGTTTCATCACGTTCATATGATTCGCGTTCGGTACTTTGATAATTTGATATGTGGGTGGAACGGTGCTTGGGTACTGCCCTTACTTGGACAAGCATCCCACTTATGATTAACCCCTATTGCAAGCATCCGCAACTACAACAAAAGTATTAAGGTAAACCTAACCACAACATTAAACATATGGATCCAAATCAGCCCCTAACGAAGCAACGCATAAACTAGGGTTTAAGCTTCTGTCACTCTAGCAACCCATCATCTACTTATTACTTCCCAATGCCTTCCTCTAGGCCCAATAATGGTGAAGTGTCATGCAGTCGACATTCACATAATACCACTAGAGGAAAGACAACATACATCTCATCAAAATATCGAACGAATACCAAATTCACATGACTACTAATAGCAAGACTTCACCCATGTCCTCAGGAACAAACGTAACTACTCACAAAGCATATTCATGTTCATAATCAGAGGTGTAATAATATGCATTAAGGATATGAACATATGATCTTCCACCAAGTAAACAAATAAGTATCAACTACAAGGAGTAATCAACACTACTAGCAACCCACAGGTACCAATTTGTGATTTTGGATACAAGAGATGAACTAGGGTTTGAGAGGAGATGGTGCTGGTGAAGATGTTGATGGAGATTGACCCTCTCCCGGTGGGAGGATCATTGGTGATGATGATGGTGATGATTTCCCCCTCCCGGAGGGAAGTATCCCCGACAGAACAGCTCTGTCAGAGCTCTAGATTGGTTCCGCCAAGGTTCCGCCTCGTGGCGGCGGAGTTTCGTCCCGTAAGCTTGCCCATGATTTTTTCCAGGATAAAACCCTTTATATAGTAGAAGATGGACTCCGGGGGGCCACCATGGGGCCCAGGAGACAGGGGGCGCGCCCAGTAGGGGTGGGGGCACCCCCATCCTCCTGGACAGGGTGTGGGCCCCCTAAGGTATTTATTCCGCTCAATAATTCTTATTAAATCCAACAATAGGTTTTGTGGAGTTTCAGGTCTTTTGGAGCAGTGCAGAATAGGTTTCCAATGTCTGCTCCTTTTCCAGTCAGAATTCCAACTGTCGGCATTCCCCCTCTTCATGGTAAACCTTATAAAATAAGAGAGAATAGCCATAAGTATTGATATATAATGTGTAATAACAGCCCATAATGCAATAAATATTGATATAAAAGCATGATGCAAAATGGACATATCATATCCCGTTCATCAAATGACAACACATGTCCATGGTTAAGAAACATAACCATCTTCGATTAACGAGCTAGTCAAGTAGAGGCATACTAGGGACTACATGTTTTGTCTATGTATTCACACATGTACTAAGTTTCCACTTAATACAATTATAGCATGAATAATAAACATTTAGCATGAATTAAGGAAATAAATAATAACTTTATTATTGCCTCTAGGGCATATTTCCTTCAGTCTCCCACTTGCACTAGAGTCAATAATCTAGATTACATAGTAATGATTCTAACACCCATGGAGCTTTGGTGCTGATCATGTTTTGCTCGTGGAAGAGGCTTAGTCAGCGGGTCTGCAACATTCAGATCCGTGTGTATCTTGCAAATCTCTATGTCCCCCTTCGACACTTGATGACGGATGGAATTGAAGCGTCTCTTGATGTGCTTGGTTCTCTTGTGAAATCTGGATTCCTTTGCCAAGGCAATTGCACCTGTATTGTCACAAAAGATTTTCATTGGACCCGATGCACTAGGTATGACACCTAGATCGGATATGAACTCCTTCATCCAAACTCCTTCATTCATTGCTTCCCAAGCAGCAGTGTACTCCGCTTCACATGTAGATCCCGCGACGACGCTTTGCTTGGAACTGCACCAACTGACAGCTCCTCCATTCAATAAAAATATGTATCCGGTTTGTGACTTAGAGTCATCCGGATCAGTGTCAAAGCTTGCATCGATGTAACCGTTTATGGCGAGCTCTTTTCCACCTCCATAAATGAGAAACATATCCTTAGTCCTTTTCAGGTATTTCAAGATGTTCTTGACTATTGTCCAGTGCTCCACTCTGGGATTACTTTGGTACCTCCCTGCTATGCTTACAGCAAGACACACATCAGGTCTGTTACACAGCATTGCATACATGATAGAACCTATGGCTGAAGCATAGGGAATGACTTTCATTTTCTCTCTATCTTCTGTAGTGGTCGGGCGTTGAGTCTGACTCAACTTCACACCTTGTAACACAGGCAAGAACCCTTTCATTGACTGGTCCATTTTGAACTTCTTCAAAACTTTATCAAGGTATGTGCTTTGTGAAAGTCCAATTAAGCGTCTTGATCTATCTCTATAGATCTTGATGCCTAATATGTAAGCAGCTTCACCGAGGTCTTTCATGGAAAAACTCTTATTCAAGTATCCCTTTATGCTATCCAGAAATTCTATATCATTTCCAATCAACAATATGTCATCCACATATAATATCAGAAATGCTACAGAACTCCCACTCACTTTCTTGTAAATACAGGCTTCTCCAAAAGTCTATATAAACCCATATGCTTTGACCACACTATCAAAGTGTTTATTCCAACTCCGGGAGGCTTGCACCAGTCCATAAATGGATCGCTGGAGCTTGCACACTTTGTTAGCACCCTTTGGATCGACAAAACCTTCTGGTTGCATCATATACAACTCTTCTTCTAGAAATCCATTCAGGAATGCGGTTTTGACATCCATTTACCAAATTTCATAATCATAAAATGTAGCAATTGCTAACATGATTCGTACAGACTTAAGCATCGCTACAGGTGAGAAAGTCTCATTGTAGTCAACTCCTTGAACTTGTCGAAAACCTTTCGCGACAAGTTGAGCTTTGTAAACAGTAACATTACCGTCTGCGTCGGTTTTCTTATTAAAGATCCATTTATTTTCTATGGCATGCCGATCATTGGGCAAGTCCAGCAAAGTCCACACTTTGTTCTCATACATGGATCCCATCTCAGATTTCGGGGCTTCAAGCCATTTCACGGAATCTGGGCTCATCATCGCTTCCTCATAGTTCATAGGTTCATCATGGTCTAGTAACATGACTTCCAAAACAGGATTACCGTACCACTCTGGTGCGGATCTTACTCTGGAAGACCTATGAAGTTTGGTAGTAACTTGATCTGAAGTTTCATGATCATCATCATTAGCTTCCTCACTAATTGGTGTAGGAATCACTAGAACTGATTTCTGTGATGAACTACTTTCCAATAAGGGAGAAGGTACAATTACCTCATCGAGTTCTACTTTCCTCCCACTCACTTCTTTCGAGGGAAACTCCTCCAAAAAGGATCCATTCTTAGCAACAAATATTTTGCCTTTGGATCCGTCGTGGAATTAACACGTCAGATGTCCTTAGTGTAAGGACTTGATCGTGAGGCCAACGCATCTATGTGGTAGCTTGAGACGGGTTGAGCGGAATCGAGAAGTGCAACACAAGACAAGGGTTTAGACACCTTCGGGCCCCGGGAAACATCATCCGGTAATAACCCTACATGATGTTTGAGGCTAGATCTCATTATCATCATGAGGGAGTCGCCGTAAACCGGCTCTCTTCTAATTGTGTCTAGCCCTAGAGATTGTTTCTTGTTTCTCCTCCCCCTTTTGGGGAGCCCTGCCCCTCCTTATATAAGTTGAAGGGGCGGGTTACATGTAGAGCCATCTCGGACTAAGACTTAAACTATTTTGACTTCCCTTCATGGGCTTCTTAAAGTCTGCCGGTTTAACATGGTCTGCCGGTTTAACATAGTCTACCGGTTTAACATGGTCTGCCGGTTTAACATGGCCTACCGGGTTACGATTGACTAAACACCTGTCGGGTTATCATCTGACTTAACTCCTGCCGGTGTTACCATCTGTCTTAACACCTGCCGGTTTACCGTCTGTCTTAACACCTGCCAGTTTACCACTTGCCGGTTTACCGTCTGTCTTAGCCATCTGTCTTAACTGTCTGCCGGTTTACCGTCAGCCGGTTTACCAAGTCCCAGCCGGGTTATGACTCTGGCCGGGTCATACCACGGGGTATATCCCCGACATTAGCCCCCAGTTTAATTTGGATTTATCCATGTTAAACTGATCCTGAGCATCCTTAAGTCCTTGTCATTTCCTTATTCTAGAAAATCCGGATCAATAGGCCAGCTTCATAATCAATTTGCTGTCATTGGTTTGTCACAGAGAAATACTATGAAGAATAATTCATTTGACTCAGCTTCCAATGCTTAACAAAAATATTGGTCCTTGTAACACTCATCTGATCTTCAGCCGATTTAAGGATGTAGAACTTGCCGGTTTATAAAAACTGAAAATTGGAAGATATTTCTCTCTTATATCCATATTACCTATAGCCCCCAAGCCTTGAACAGAACAAAGTGATGATTTGAGACTTGTTTCCATATAATTACTGCCACTTTGAAGAAATCCATGTTCTTCCTCTCAGTCACTAGTAAAAACTGAATACTCCATATTATGTAGCCCCCAAGTGTCGGGTTGTCATGCTTGCAACAACCTGGGACTTGAAATTGCCTTATGCTCATAAAAACTTCAAGCAGTGTAGCCCCCAAGGGCCGGGTCATTATGCAATAATGAGCAGGGACTTTGTAAATATAATCATGTAAACTTTGAACAGCAACGTGTAGCCCCCAAGGGCTGGCTTAATAAGATAATATTGAGCTGGGACTTAATATATACTTCAATGAAAATAACATCATATGATGTAACCCCCAACATGGGGCTTGAATCCACGTCCACAAGGTTAAGATCCTTGTGCTTTACCAACTGAGCAGTGGACCCTTCAATATAATGGATAAAAAGCTTTGTACCTTGAATTGTTAGCAGGAACACTTTGTAGTCCCCAAGGGTCCTCATTATGATGTATGAGTCGGGTCTTCAATAAGGTGAGCAAATAATGACTTTGCATTAGCCCCCAAGTGTCATGGTGCATGCTTGCAGCAACATGAGACTTGCATATTTGATGTAATCTCAACTTGAATAATATAGCCCCCAAGTGCCGGGTTGTAAGCCTGCAGCGACTCGGGACTATTCCTTCAATTGTATAATAATCATACCCACTGATAAAATAATAGCCATTGTGCTAAAGCGACTTTGAAAACCTCAATCATAATACTGGTTATTGATAACCATAATAAAATCCAGCCATGTTGGTTATTTGAATAATATACCCAATGATTTATAAGCGCATGATTACAATGGCGCAATCCAAATATATACTGGCGACTTATAGTCCAAAGCCAGGGCGAGTCAATAAACACCGGATTATAAGTGATTATGTACTGACAACTTGTAGTTGAAAGTCGAGCCGGGTTAATGAACACCAGGTTAATTGGATGACTGATAGCCAGGACGGGTCAATATACGCCGGTTCAATATAAAATTTATCAAAAGAGAAAAATCTTGACAAAGGCAAATAAAACCGTGTAGTCGAGGCTTTTCAAGGGCTGCCAGGCCCAAATTCGAGGCTTTTCCTGGGCTGCCAGGCCGCTGAGTTAAACCATTTTTGCAAAGCCTTTCAAGATGGGCCTCCAACTAACCAATCGTCGTTTTAACTTTGACAAGTTCGGGGTCTGTATAAGATTGACTTGTCAAACGTTCGGCGGGTCATGCTAGGATTACCTGGATAGGAGTGGCTTACTTGATGAAGGCAGGTTAACCCGGAGTTTTAGGTGAATACACCAGGCTTCCAAGCCGTGCTTGATAGCATATTACAAGGGTCCTTTCAAACTCTTTGTTGCGTTGCACAAAGAGCCCCCAAGTAACTTTGTGAGCTGTGCTCAGTGGGTGCCTATGTTTGAGCTGTGCTTGGCAACAAACTCTCTTTTGGCCCCTTGGGTATGAAGCCCCCAAGCTTTGTTGTGGATTTATAAGCCGGTTTAATGGATAATTGGTACTCTGCTTTACAAGCAGAAGCCCCCATGTGATATATTTCTGAGTTGTGCTCGTCGGGTGCCTATGTTTGAGTTGTGCTGTGCAACAAACTCTCTTTGGCCCCTTATGATAATATTGTCTTGATAGCCGCATCAAGAGGGTAGTAACACCATGTTCTCTTTGGTGAATATACCTATGTTTGAACAGGAAGCCCCCAAGTGATCATCTGAAGATGAGCCCATAAAGCAGGATACCCATGTTTGAACCGCGCGCCAGGGCAGCAGGTCCTCTTCAGCAACCTTTAACTTTTTGCAAGAGATAAATTCTTCTTGAATCGGTATGTTAAACCGTATTTTGAGAGCTTCAGAGCTTTGTGGAAGATAGATTCCCCTTGAGCCGGATTTTAAACCGGAATCCTTTCTGATGACCCGGAACTTCTTTCTTGAGCCGGGTTTTGTAACTGTCATATACTTTCTAAGCAAGAAATTTTCTGATGGCCCTTAAACTTTCATCCATATAATAGTAGCCTCTGGGACCGTGTTATCTTTCCCTCCAACATCCTGGGGCACTTGAATTTGCTGAAACTGGCAAGACGTACTAAGTCATATCATCGTAGCCCCCGAGTCTTAAGATGACTCAAGGAGTTGTCTTGAAATTCTCCGTACTTGACCATAGCAGAAGGTATATATCATCGGTGTTAATAACATGATGTAAATCCACAGAAGGTTGAGGTGACTGCGGCGGGTTATAAATGATCCCGTATGAGCCATGTCAGCGACTCAGCCAATGGTTCCTTCCAACTGGCTGTTTGAAGTTGACCAAACTGTAGTGGTAGCGATTTGTGTGCATGCCCATTGAACCACCCAGTGCAGACGGCGGCTGATAGTATATGATAATCTGCCTCCAATTTGTTGAAAGAAATCCAGGATACCCAAACTGTGACTTGCTCATACTCAATAAATAGGTCATGCAGTTAGGCGCGACCCGGTGTATTGATGTAGACCAGGCCGCGAGAGATGGACGGTAAAGACGACCGCAACATCAGAGGTGGCACAGACAGATGAGTCAGCCATGGCATTGTAAGCCGGTGTGGACGGGAGAGTCGGCCACGGTATTTGTAAATCAGTGCGGACTAACAATTAGGGCGCGGTAGCGGTAGTCGGTGCAGGTGCGAGAGTTCACCATGACATTTAAACCGGTGTGAACCTCCTGTCCATGGTATGACGCCACTTTTGTAGTGGACTTTGTCCTGCATAAAATATATTGAAAGACAGAATAACTGTTCTCAAATAAATTTAATATGTGTTAATAAATTATATAGAAAAGATAGCACCTGGCGACTTTTTACACAAACGCGGGCACCGACATTGGATGATATAGTCGGGCGAAAAGAGTTCTCGGATATACTTTGAACTTTGTCCAATCTCTTTAAATCGCCGGACACGTCTGACAACCTCATGGAGTACTATTCTGCACCATAGTCTTCCCGTAGTCAAAATACAGACTAGCAGTTGGAGTACTAGTACTGCCTCTGATCTTTTTCTTCAATCAGCAAGCGAGCGTGCAGAAGCAGAGACGAAGCCATCCAATCATGGGGCGGCTCAAAACAGACGGTTTAGCACAGCACGGCTGCTCAGCACAGAACGAGGTGCGGTAAAGTGGCGCTCGACGGGCGACGACTTGGAGAAGAAAAACGGGACGCTCGGCAATGGAGGCGAGGACCGTGACCATGGCGGGTCGAAACCGCGGTCCAGGGGCGAGGTCGACCGATGGGTCGACAGAAGCGGCTTAGAGGTGTGCTAAAGTGGAGCAATCCGGATGCTGCAACAAGGGCACTCTGGCAGGTCATCGAGGTGTGTCCATGGCAGCGGCGGGTTGGAGAGGTACAGCCGTGGCTGGTTCAGAGTAGTGGCGAGGCGATGACTAAACCGGTGGCGGGTTGAAGAGCCGCGTCGGCGGAGGCCCGCATTCACTGCTCAGGGTGCAGCGGTTTGAGGCGCCGAGAGGCCGGCTTACATGTTCGATCTGGCAGAGCGCGGCGGCGGTTTAGGCCAGCAACGGTTGAGGACCGCATGTCCTATCACGGCAGGAGGCGTCTCTCAGCGCGGCAGCTCAGATGCGAGCGCGGGCGTAATTTTGGAAACGCGGTGACCTAGCGGAGCTGGCATTGGGGCGATGCTATCAACCGGCACGGGTGGGTTATAGCAAGTGCAGCAGAATCCCCGTCGCCGCCGCTCGGGATGCAAAACAAGTCAACAGGGGAGTCAGAAGCATGACCCGGCCGAGCAGAGTATGGATTCATCAGTTGCATGTGGTGAGCCGGAAATAGGGGCAACTCGAGGAAGTTGAAGGCGAGGCCAAGGTGACCTGGCCAGGCGGCTTGCTCACGAAGGAACGGTGCACCAGCCACGGCTGAAACACGGCCGCGGGGGCAAAAACAAGCCAGACCAGTCAGTTTGTTGGAAACACCAATATCCGGCAGCACCATGTTGACTCAAATTTCTTGATCCTATCAAGCCGTGTCGAATTTCAGAAGCAAGTGCTGACATGAGTCATTGGAGGAGGCGATGATTTTAGAACTCCACGTCAGAGGCGCCGGCTTGGAAACCAACCACGGTGTAGGTGGCGCGACGAGGCCGGCCACAGCCGAAGATGCCAACGATGGGTGCAGGCAGAGGCGGTGAGGTGTGACGACGACTCATATGCGGCTTGCGGGCGGGCCACGGAGAACCGGTGAGGCAGGAGGTGACTCGCGGGCGACATCCAATTTTAGCGGCAGCTCGAAGGCCGCAGAAGCGGCTTGCGGAGGCTGGGCGGCTCATAGGTGCAACGGAGGAGACCCGACGTGACCGGGTAATGGGCGGTGGTGACTCGACTGAATACAGGAGGCGGCTAGTACATGCACGAGGAATCCAGTAGAAGCAGGACAGTTTGCCGAGGCTAAAGCTCACATGGCGGTTTGATGGCTGCCGCGAGGCGAATCTACAGCGGTGGCTTTCCGCAGGCGAACTCGCAACAGTGAGCGGAGGTGATCCAACACCACGACAAGGGGCACGCGCCCGACAAGGAAAATTGAAAAGGCCAGGGCGGCTCACCCGCGGTGGCTCCAGACTAACTTGGAGCAGAACAGGTGACAGTAGGTTGAAGCGGTGGTGTGGATGCGACGGATCTGCACAGGCATGCATCCGCGCCCAACAGCGTCAGATCCGGTTCAATCCGGCGGGTCGACAAGGTGCGTTCGCGACAGCGGCAAGTTGGAGAGGCGCGGCCGTGACCGGTTTGGCGCGAGCGAGCAGAGCAAGAGGAGGTGGGAACCGAACTGGGGGCGACCAACCAGCGACTTGGCGAAGGCGACTCACGGCGACCGTTCTAAGGCGCAGTTGCAACTGCGAATGGCGGTTTTAGCTGGGCCGCGTGAATCCGCAATTTTGGCGAGACAGCCGCTGTTTTGAGTCAAAAGCCGCGGACGACCAGGCGATCACCCGGATTGGCATCAGGTTGCTGCTGTTCATGAAGCGTAAAGGCCATGGCGATTTAAGGTCCGAGGCGCGGTGGGTCAAGGTGCAGCTGCAGCTGCCGCAGTGGCAGAGACCGTGGAGGTTTCAGACTGGAGTCCTTCTCTGTTTTGTAGTTACTTTGACCAAAGTAAATTGGATTGGATGTTTAGTGATTATTGCACTGAGACCCTGCGGCGATGGATCGAATCTTTCTCCTTTTTCTTGTCTTTTTACTTTGCTACAGACGGCTGGACGGTTGGATTCCCACAGCCTGGAACTTGTGGAACAGCAGTGGAACTCGGCGGATTAAGTTGTAGTCTCGGTGACTCACGGCACATCTCCTTTTTTTCTGTAAACCGGACTTGGCGGATTATCATGGCGCATGTGGCAGACGCTGAACATGCAACCCTGACTTTCTTGATTCATTTTGACTGCTCGTGGATGATGTGATTTATTGAACCGGCTCTTTTCTCATCCGGAAAATTGCAACTTCCCGATCCCTAGGACTTGCAGCGGTAACGGAAATTAATCCGGCCTCAATGGATCATCTGGTCGTGTGTGTTGGCTTCAAATTTGATCAGGTTCCCGATCACAAAACAATTTTCTTGCCGGCTCTTCCTCACCTGACGGAATAGAGAGCTCCTTGATCCTTAGGATAGATCCCTTCAAGAACTCAACACCACCGTGCGCAGGCCCCACGGTGGGCGCCAACTGTCGTGGAATTAACATGTCAGATGTCTTTAGTGTAAGGACTTGATCGTGAGGCCAACACATCTATGTGGTAGCTTGAGAGGGGTTGAGCGGAATAGAGAAGGCCAACACAAGACAAGGGTTTAGACAGCTTCGGACCCCGGGAAACATCATCCGGTAATAACCCTACATGCTGTTTGAGGCTAGATCTCATTATCATCACGAGGGAGTCGCCGTAAACCGGCTCTCCTCTAATTGTGTCTAGCCCTAGAGATTGTTTCTTGTTTCTCCTCCCCCTTTTGGGGAGCCCTGCCCATCCTTATATAAGTTGAAGGGGCGGGTTACATGTAGAGTCCATCTCGGACTAAGACTTAAACTATTTTGACTTCCCTTCATGGGATTCTTAAAGTCTATCGGTTTAATATGGTCTGCCGGTTTAACATAATCTGCTGGTTTAACATGGTCTGCCGGTTTAACATGGTATGCCAGTTTAACATGGTCTGTCGGGTTACGATTGACTAAACACCTGCCGGGTTATCATCTGACTTAACTCTTGCCGGTGTTACCATCTGTCTTAACACATGCCGGTTTACATTTGTCTTAACACCTGCTGGTTTACCATTTGCTGGTTTACCGTCTGTCTTAGCCATCTGTCTTAACTGTCTGCCAGTTTACCGTCAGCCGGTTTACCAAGTCCCAGCCGGGTTATGACTCCGGCCGAGTCATACCGCGGGGTATATCCCTGATAGGATCTGTGATAGAAGGTGTACCCAATAGTTTCCTTTGGGTATCCTATGAAGACGCACTTCTCCGATTTGGGTTCGAGCTTATCAGGTTGAAGCTTTTTCACATAAGCATCGCAGCCCCAAACTTTAAGAAATGACAACTTTGGTTTCTTTCCAAACCATAGTTCATAAGGCGTCGTCTCAACGGATTTTGATGGTGCACTATTTAAAGTGAATGCAGCCATCTCTAAAGCATAACCCCAAAATGATAGCGGTAAATCAGTAAGAGATATCATAGATCGCACCATATCTAATAAAGTACGGTTACGATGTTCGGACACACCATTTCGTTGTGGTGTTCCAGGTGGCGTGAGTTGTGAAACTATCCCATGTTGTTTCAAATGAAGACCAAACTCGTAACTCAAATATTCTCCTCCACAATCAGATCGTAGAAAATTTATTTTCTTGTTACGATGATTTTCCACTTCACTTTGAAATTCTTTAAACTTTTCAAATGTTTTAGAATTATGTTTCATCAAGTAGATATAACCATATCTGCTCAAATCATCTGTGAAGGTAAGAAAATAACGATACCCACCACGAGCCTCAACACTCATTGGACCGCATACATCAGTATGTATTATTTCCAATAAGTCAGTAGCTCGTTCCATTGTTCCGTAGAACGGAGTTTTAGTCATCTTGCCCATAAGGCACGGTTCGCAAGCACCAAGTTATTCATAATCAAGTGGTTTCAAAAGTCCATCAACATGGAGTTTCTTCATGCGCTTTACATCGATATAACCCAAACGGCAATGCCACAAATAAGTTGCACTATCATTATTAACTTTGCATCTTTTGGCTTCAATATTATGAATATGTGTATCATCACTATCGAGATTCAACAAAAATAGACCACTCAGCAAAGGTGCATGCCCATAAAAGAAATTACTCATATAAATAGAACAACCATTATTCTCTTATTTAAATGAATAACTGTCTTACATTAAACAAGATCCAGATATAATGTTCATGCTCAATGCTGGCACCAAATAACCATTATTCAGGTCTAAAACTAATCCCGATGGTAGATGTAGAGGTAGTGTGCCGACGGCGATCACATCGACCTTGGAACCATTTCCCACGAGCATCGTCACCTCGTCCTTAGACAATCTTTGCTTAATCTGTAGCCCCTGTTTCTAGTTGTAAATATGAGCAACAGAACCAGTATCATATACCCAGGCGCTACTGCAAGCATTAGTTAAGTACACATCAATAACATGTATATCAAATATACCTTTCACTTTGCCTTCCTTCTTATCCGCCAAATACTTGGGGCAGTTCCACTTCCAGTGACCAGTCCCTTTGCAGTAGAAGCACTTAGTTTCAGGCTTAGGTCTAGACTTGGGTTTCTTCTCTTGAGCGGCAACCTTTTTGCCGTTCTTCTTGAAGTTCCCTTTCTTCCCTTTGCCTTTTTTCTTGAAACTAGTGGTCTTGTTGACCATCAACACTTGATGCTCCTTTTTGATTTCTACCTCCGCAGCCTTTAGCATCACGAAGAGCTCGGAATAGTCTTGTTCATCCCTTGCATATTATAGTTCATCACGAAGCCTTTATAGCTTGGTGGCAGTGATGGAAGAACTCTGTCAATGACACTATCAACTGGAAGATCAACTCTCAGCTGAGTCAAGAGGTTATGGTACCCAGACATTTTGAGTATGTGTTCACTGATAGAACTATTCTCCTCCATTTTGCAGCTGTAGAACTTGTTGGAGACTTCATATCTCTAAACTCGGGCATTTTCTTGAAGTATTAACTTCAACTCTTGGAACATCTCATATGCTCCATGACGTTTCTCCATGACGTTCAAAACGTCTTTGAAGTCCCGATTCTAAGTAGTAGAGCATGGCACACTGAACTATCAAGTAGTCATCAACACGCGTCTGCCAGGCATTCACAATGTTTGTAGTTGCGGGCGCGGGTGGTACACCTATCGGTGCTTCCAGGACGTAATTCTTCTGTGCAGCAATGAGGATAATCCTCAAGTTATGGACCCAGTCCGTGTAGTTGCTGCCATCATCTTTCAACTTAGCTTTCTCTAGGAACGCATTAAAATTCAAAGGAACGGTAGCATGGGCCATTGATCTACAACAACATAGACATGCAAAATACTATTAGGTACTAAGTTCATGATAAATTAAAGTTCAATTAATCATATTACTTAAGAACTCCCACTTAGATAGACATCCCTCTAATCATCTAAGTGATCATGTGATCCAAATCAACTAAACCATGTCCGATCATCACGTGAGATGGAGTAGTTTTCAATGGTAAACATCACTATGTTGATCATATATACTATATGATTCACGTTCGACCTTTCGGTCTTAGTGTTCCGAGGCCATATGTGCATATGCTAGGCTCGTCAAGTTTAACCTGATTATTCTACGTGTGCAAAACTGGCTTGCACCCGTCGTATGTGAACATAGAGCTTATCACACCCGATCATCACGTGGTGTCTCGGCACGACGAACTGTAGCAACGATGCATAGTCAGGGAGAACACTTGTACCTTGAAATTTAGTAAGGGATTATCTTATGATGCTATCGCCGTACTAAGGAAAATAAGATGCATAAAAGATAAACATCACATGCAATCAAAATATGTGACATGATATGGCCATCATCATCTTGTGCTCATGATCTCCATCAGCAAAGCATCATCATGATCTCCATCGTCACCGACGCGACACCTTGATCTCCATCGTAGCATCGTTGTCGTCTCGCAAACTATTGTTACTACAACTATCGCTACCGCTTAGTGATAAAGTAAAGCAATTACATGGTGATTGCATTGCATACAATAAAGCGACAACCATATGGCTCCTGCCAGTTGCCGATAACTTTGTTAAAAAACATGATCATCTCATACAACAATTTATATCTCATCATGCCTTGACCATATCACATCACAACAAGCCCTGCAAAAACAAGTTAGACGTCCTCTACTTTGTTGTTGCAAGTTTTACGTGGCTGCTATGGGCTTAGAAAGAACCGTTCTTACCTACGCATCAAAACCACAACGATTTTTCATCAAGTGTGTTGTTTTAACCTTCAACAAGGATCGGGCGTAGCCACACTCGATTCAACTAAAGTTGGAGAAACGGACACTCACTAGCCACCTGTGTGCGAAGCACGTCGGTAGAACCAGTCTCGCGTAAGTGTACGCGTAATGTTGGTCTGAGCCGCTTCATCTAACAATACCGCCGAATCAAAGTATGACATGCTGGTAAGCAGTATGACTATTATCACCCACAACTCTTTGTGTTCTACTCATGCATATAACATCTACGCATAGACCTGGCTCGGATGCCACTGTTGGGTAACGCAGTAATTTCAAAATTTTCCTATGATCACGCAAGATCTATCTAGGTGATGCATAGCAACGAGAGGGGAGAGTGTTGTCTATGTACCCTCATAGACCGAAAGCGGAAGCGTTATGACAACACGGTTGATGTAGTCATACGTCTTCACGATCCGGCCGATCCTAGCACCGAAGGTATGGCACCTCCGCGATCTGCACACGTTCAGCTCAGTGGCGCACCACGTACTCTCGATCCAACTGAGGTTGTGGGAGAGTTTCGTCAGCACGACAGCGTGATGACGGTGATGATGAAGTTATCAATGCAGGGCTTTGCCTAAGCACTACAACGATATGACCGAGGTGGAAATCTGTGGAGGGGGGCACTGCACACGGCTAAACAATCAACTTGTGTGTATATGGGGTGCCCCCTCCCCCGTATATAAAGGAGGGGAGGGCCGGCCCTCTCTATGGCGCGCCCAGGGGGGAGTCCTACTCCCAGTAGGAGTAGGTTTCCCCCCTTCCCTAGTTGGAGTAGGAGAAGAAGGAAGAGGGAGAGGGAGAGAAGGAAAGGGAGGCCGACCCCCCTCCCAATTCGGATTGGGCTTGGGGGGACACGCCCCCACCTTGGCCGCCTCCTTCTCTCTTCCATCATGGCTCATTAAGGCCCATTAACTCCCCGGGGGGGGGGGTCCGGTAACCTCCCGGTACTCCAAAAAAATGCCCGAACCACTCGGAACCTTTCCGGTGTCCAAACATAGCCTTCCAGTATATCATTTTTTATGTATCGACCATTTCGAGACTCGTCGTCATGTCCGTGATCCAATCCGGGACTCCGAACAACCTTCGGTACATCAAAACACATAAGCTCATAATACCAATCGTCATCGAATGTTAAGCATGCGGACCCTACGGGTTCGAGAAGTATGTAGACATGAACGAGACTCACTTCTGGTCAATAACCAATAGCAGAACCTGGATGCTCATATTGGTTCCTACATATTCTACGAAGATCTTTATCGGTCAAACCGCATAACAACATACATTGTTCCCGTTGTCATCGGTATGTTACTTGCCCGAGATTCAATCATCGGTATCTCAATACCTAGTTCCATCTTGTTACCAGCAAGTCTCTTTACTCGTTCGTAATACTTCATCTTGCAACTAAATCATTAGTCACAATGCTTGCAAGGCTTATAGTGATGAGTATTACCGAGAGGTCCCAGAGATACCTCTCCGAAACACGGAGTGACAAATCCTAATCTCGATCTATGCCAAATCAACAAAGACCTTCAGAGACACCTGTAGAGCACCTTTATAATCACTCATTTACGTTGTGACGTTTGGTAGCACACAAAGTGTTCCTCCGGTATTCGGGAGTTGCATAATCTCATAGTCTGAGGAACTTGTATAAGTCATGAAGAGAGCAGTAGCAATGAAACTAACACGATCATAATGCTAAGCTAATGGATGGATCTGTTGGAAATATGCCCTAGAGGCAATAATAAAATGGTTATTGTTGTATTTCCTTGTTCATGATAATTGTTTATTATCCATGCTAGAATTGTATTGATAGGAAACTCAGATACATGTGTGGATACATAGACAACACCATGTCCCTAGTAAGCCTCTAGTTGACTAGCTCATTGATCAATAGATGGTTATGGTTTCCTGTCCATGGACATTGGATGTCGTTGATAACAAGATCACATCATTAGGGGAATGATGTGATGGACAAGACCCAATCCTAAGCCTAGCACAAGATCGTGTAGTTCATATGCTAAAGCTTTTCTAAATGTCAAGTATCTTTTCCTTAGACCATGAGATTGTGCAACTCCAGGATACCGTAGGAATGCTTTGGGTGTACCAAATGTCACAACGTAACTGGGTGGCTATAAAGGTGCACTACGGGTATCTCCAATAGTGTCTGTTGGGTTGGCACGAATCGAGACTGGGATTTGTCACTCAGTGTGACGGAGAGGTATCTGTGGGCCCACTCGGTAGGACATCATCATAATGTGCACAATGTGATCAAGGAGTTGATAGCGGGATGATGTGTTATGGAATGAGTAAAGAGACTTGCCGGTAATGAGATTGAACAAGGTATCGGGATACCGACGATCGAATCTCGGGCAAGTGCTATACCGGTAGACAAAGGGAATTGTATACGGGATTGATTGAATCCTTGACATCATGGTTCATCCGATGAGATCATCATGGAACATGTGGGAGCCAACATGGGAATCCAGATCCCGCTGTTAGTTATTGGCCAGAGAGTTGTCTCGGTCATGTCTGCATGGTTCCCGAACCCGTAGGGTCTACACACATAAGGTTCGATGACGCTAGGGTTATAGGGAATAGATATACGTGGTTAACGAATGTTGTTCGGAGTCCCGGATGAGATTTATATATGGTCCGGAGGTAAAGATTTATATATGGGAAGTCATGTTTTGGTCACCGGAAAGGTTTCGGGTGCTATCGGTAACGTATCGGGACCACCGGGAGGGTCCTGGGGGTCCACCAGGTGGGTCCACCGGCCCCAGAGGGCTGCGTAGGCCAAGTGTGGGAGGGGACCAAACCCAGGTGGGCTGGTGCGCCCCCCCACCAAGGCCCAAGGCGCAGGGAGAGTGGGAGGGGGCAAAACCCTAGGTCCAGATAGGCCTTAAGGCCCACCCTAGGGCGCCCCCTCTCTTCCCCCCTTGGCCGCACCCTAGATGGTTTTTGGGGGCTGCCGCCACCCCTAGGGAGGGAACCCTAGATGGGGGCGCAGCCCCTCCCCTTCCCCTATATATACTTGAGGCATTGGGGGCTGCAAAACACACGAGATGAACTCTCCCAAGGAGCAGCCCTACCTCTCTCCCTCCTCGTCTCTTGCGGTGCTTGGCGAAGCCCTGTTGGAGTGCCACGCTCCTCCATCACCACCACGCCGTTGTGCTGCTGCTGGATGGAGTCTTCCCCAACCTCTCCCTCTCTCCTTGCTGGATCAAGGCACGGGAGACGTCACCAGGCTGCACGTGTGTTGAACGCGGAGGTGTCATCCGTTCGGCACTAGGATCTTCAGTGATTTGGATCACGACGAGTACGACTCCCTCAACCCCATTATCTTGAACGCTTCCGCTTGCAATCTACAAGGGTATGTAGATGCACTCCTCTCTCGTTGCTAGTCTCTCCATAGATAGATCTTGGTGACTCGTAGGAAATTTTTGAATTTCTGCTACGTTACCCAACAGTGGCATCATGAGCTAGGTCTATTGCTTAGATTCTATGCACGAGTAGAACACAAGTTGTTGTGGGTGTTGATTTTGTTCAATATGCTTACTGTTACTAGTCCTATCTTGTTTCGATGGTATTGTGGGATGAAGCGGCCCGGACCGACCTTACACGTACACTTACGTGAGACAGGTTCCACCGACTGACATGCACTTGTTGCATAAGGTGGCTAGCGGGTGCCAGTCTCTCCCACTTTAGTCGGATCGGATTCGATGAAAAGGGTCCTTATGAAGGGTAAATAACAATTGGCATATCATGTTGTGGCTTTTGCGTAGGTAAGAAACGTTCTTGCTAGAAACCCATAGCAGCCACGTAAAACATGCAAACAACAATTAGAGGACGTCTAACTTGTTTTTGTAGGGTATGCTATGTGATGTGATATGGCCAAAAGAATGTGATGAATGATATGTGATGTATGAGATTGATCATATTCTTGTAATAGGAATCACGACTTGCACGCCGATGAGTATGACAACCGGCAGGAGCCATAGGAGTTGTCTTTATTTATTGTATGACCTGCGTGTCACTGAATAACGCCATGTAATTACTTTACTTCATTGCTAAACCGTTAGCCATAGTAGTAGAAGTAATAGTTGGCGAGACAACTTCATGGAGACACGATGATGGAGATCATGATGATGGAGATCATGGTGTCATGCCGGTGACGATGATGATCACGGAGCCCCAAAGATGGAGATCAAAAGGAGCAAAATGATATTGGCCATATCATGTCACTTTTTGATTGCATGTGATGTTTATCATGTTTATGCATCTTATTTGCTTAGAACGACGGTAGTAAATAAGATGACCCCTCATTAAAATTTCAAGAAAGTGTTCCCCCTAACTGTGCACCATTGTGAAAGTTCGTTGTTTCGAAGCACCACGTGATGATCGGGTGTGATAGATTCTAACGTTCACATACAACGGGTGTAAGCCAGATTTACACACGCGAAACACTTAGGTTGACTTGACGAGCCTAGCATGTACAGACATGGCCTCGGAACACAAGAGACCGAAAGGTCGAGCATGAGTCGTATGGTAGATACGATCAACATGAAGATGTTCACCGATGATGACTAGTCCGTATCACATGATGATCGGGCACGGCCTAGTTGACTCGGATCATGTATCACTTAGCTGACTAGAGGGATGTCTATCTGAGTGGGAGTTCATAAGATGAACTTAATTATCCTGAACATAGTCAAAAGGTTTTTGCAAATTATATCATAGCTCGCTCTTTAGTTCTACTGTTTTAGATATGTTCCTAGAGAAAATTTAGTTGAAAGTTGATAGTAGCAATTATGCGGACTGGGTCCATAAACTGAGGATTGTCCTCATTGCTGCGTAGAAGGCTTATGTCCTTAATGCACCACTCGGTGTGCTGAACCTCGAACGTCGTTTGTGGATGTTGCGAACATCTGACATACACGTTTTGATGACTACGTGATAGTTCAGTGGGTAATGTTAAATGGTTTAGAATTGAGGCACCGAAGACATTTTTGAAATGTCGCAGAACATATGAGATGTTCCAAGAGATGAAATTGGGATTTTAGGCTTGTGCCCACGTCAAGAGTTATGCGACCTCCGACAAGTTTCTTAACCTGCAAACTAAGGGAGAAAAAGCTCAACCGTTGAGCTTGTACTCAGATTGTCTGAGTACAACAATCACTTGAATCGAGTGGGAGTTAATCTTCCGGATGAGATAGTGATGTTTCTCCAAAGTCATTGCCACCAAGCTGCTAGAGCTTCGTGATGAACTATAACATATCAGGGATAGATATGACGATCGTTGAAATATTCGTGATGTTTGACACCGTGAAAGTAGAAATCAAGAAGGAGCATCAATTGTTGATGGTTAGTGAAACCACTAGTTTCAAGAAGGGCAAGGGCAAGAAGGGGTACTTCATGAAACGGCAAATCAGTTGCTGCTCCAGTGAAGAAACCCAGGGTTGAACCCAAACCCGAGACTAAGTGCTTCTGTAATAAGGGAACGGTCACTGAAGCATAACTAGCCTACATACTTGGTAGATGAGAAGGCTGGCAGGGTTAACAGAAGTATATTGGATATACATTGTATTAAATGTGTACTTTACTAGTACTCCTAGTAGCACCAGGGTATTAAGATACCGGTTCGGTTGCTAAGTGTTAGTAACTCGAAATAAAAGGCTACGGAATAAACGGAGACTAGCTAAAGGCGAGGTGACGATATGTGTTGGAAGTATTTCCAAGGTTGATGTGATCAAACATTGCATGCTCCCTCTACCATCAGGATCGGTGTTAAACCTAAATAATCGTTATTTGGTGTTTGCGTTGAGCATAGACATGATTGGATTATGTCTATCGCAATACGTTTATTCATTTAAGGAGAATAATGGTTACTCTATTTATTTGAATAATACCTTCAATGGTATTGCACCTAAAAGAATGGTTTATTGAATCTCGATCATAGTGATACACATGTTCATGCCAAAAGATATAAGATAGTAATGATAGTACCACCTGCTTGTGGCACTGCCATTTGAGTCATATTGGTATAAAACGCATGAAGAAGCTCCATGTTGATGGATCTTTGGACTCACTCGTTTTTGAAAAGTTTGAGACATGCGAACCATGTCTATTGGTATGTGCGCATGAAGAAACTCCATGCAGATGGATAGTTTGGACTCACTTGATTCTAAATCACTTGAGACATGCAGATCATACCACATGGGCAAGATGACTGAAAAGCCTCATTTTTCAGTAAGATGGAACAAGAGAGCAACTTGTTGGAAGTAATACATTTTGATGTGTGCTGTCCAATGAGTGCCGAGGCACGCAATGGATATCATTATGTTCTTACTTCACAGATGATTTGAGTAGATGCTAAGTGTATTTACTTGATGAAACACAAGTCTGAATTATTGAAAGGTTCAAGTAATTTCGGAGTGAAGTTGAAGATCATCGTGACAAGAGGATAAAATGTCTATGATATGATCACAGAGGTGAATATCTGAGTTGCAAGTTTGGTACACAATTAAGACATTGTGGAAATTGTTTCACAACTAATACCGCCTGGAACACCATAGTGTGATGGTGTGTCCGAACATCATAGATGCACCCTACTGGATATGGGGCACGCCATGATGTCTCTTATCAAATTATCACTATCGTTCATGGGTTAGGCATTAGAGACAACCGCATTCACTTTAAATAGGGCACCACGTAATTCCGTTGAGATGACACTGTATGAACTATGGTTTAGAGAAACCTAAGCTGTCGTTTCTTGAAAGTTTGGGGCTGCGATGCTTATGCGGAAAAGTTTCATCCTGATAAGCTCGAACCCAAAGTGGATAAATACATCTTCATAGGTCACCTAAAATAGTTGGGTATACCTCCTATTTCAGATCTGGAAGCAAAAGAGATTGTTTCTCAAATGGGTCCTTTCTCAAGGAAAAGTTTCTCTCGAAAGAATTGAGTGGGAGGATGGTGGAGACTTGATAAGGTTATTGAACCATCACTTCAACCAGTGTGGAGCAGGGCACAGGAAGTTGTTCCTGTGGCACCTACACCAATTGAAGTGGAAGTTGATGATAGTGATCATGAAACTTCGGATCAAGTCACTACCAAACCTCGTAGGACGACAAGAACAGGTACTGCTTCAGAGTGGTATGGTGATCCTGTCTTGGAGGTCCTGTTGCTAGACAACAATGAACCTACGAGCTATGGAGAAGCGATGGTGGGCCCGGATTCCGACGAATGGCTCGAGGCCATAAAATTCGAGAGAGGATCCATGTATGAAAACAAAGCATAGACTTTGGAAGAACTACTTGATGGTCGTAAGGCTGTTGGGTACAAATGGATTTTAAAAGGAAGACGGACAATGATGGTAAGTATCACCATTAAGAAAGCTCGACTTGTCATTAAGATGTTTTCCGACAAGTTCAAGGAGTTGGCTACGATGAGACTTTCTCACTCGTAGCGATGCTAAGAGTTTGTTGGAATTATATTAGCAATTACTACATGATTTATGAAATCTTGCAAATAGGATGTCAAAACATTGTTTCCTTGACGATATTCTTGAGGAAAGGTTGTATGTGATACAACTAGAAGGTTTTGTCAATCCTGAAAGATGCTAGCAAGTGTGCAAAGCTCCAGCAATTCTTCTAAGGACTGGAGTAAGCATCTCGGAGTTGGAATATACGCTTTGATGAGATGATCAAAGATTTTGGGTTATACAAAGTTTATGAGAAACTTGTATTTCCAAAGAAGTGAGTGGGAGCACTATAGCATTTCTGATGAGTATATGTTGTTGACATATTGTTGATCAGAAATGATGTAGAATTTCTGGAAAGCGTATAGGGTTATTTGAAAAGTGTTTTTCAATGGAAAACCTGGATTAAGCTACTTGAACATTGAGCATCAAGATCTATAAGGATAGATCAAAACGCTTAATAGTACTTTCAAATGAATACACCGTGAGAAGATTTTGAAGGAGTTCAAAATAGATCAGCAAAGAAGGAGTTCTTGGCTGTGTTATATGGTGTGAGTATTGAGTAAGACTCAAGACATGACCACGGCAGAAGAGAGAGAAAGGACGAAGGTCGTCCCCTATGCTTCAGACGTAGGCTCTATAGTATGCTATGTTGTGTACCGCACCGGAAGTGTGCCTTGCCATGAGTCAGTCAAGGGGTACAAGAGTGATCCAGGAATGGATCACAGGACAGCGGTCAAACTTATCCTTAGTAACTAGTGGACTAAGGAATTTTCTCGATTATGGAGGTGGTAAAAGAGTTCGTCGTAAAGGGTTACGCCGATGCAAACTTTGACACTAATCCGGATTATTCTGAGTAGTAAACTAGATTCATATAGTAGAACAGTTATTTGGAATAGCTCCAAATAGAGCGTGGTAGCTGCATCTAGGAGATGACATAGAGATTTGCAAAGCACACACGGATCTGCAAGGTTCAGATCCGTTGACTAATAACCTCTCTCACAAGCGAGATATGATCAAACCCCATGGGTGTCGATTCATTACAATCACATAGTGATGTGAACTAGATTATTGACTCTAGTGCAAGTGGGAGACTGTTGGAAATATGCCCTAGAGGCAATAAAAAAATGGTTATTGTTGTATTTCCTTGTTCATGATAATTGTTTATTATCCATGCTAGAATTGTATTGATAGGAAACTCAGATACATGTGTGGATACATATACAACACCATGTCCCTAGTAAGCCTCTAGTTGACTAGCTCGTTGATCAATAGATGGTTACGGTTTCCTAACCATGGACATTGGATGTCGTCGATAACGGGATCACATCATTAGGAGAATGATGTGATGGACAAAACCCAATCCTAAGCCTAGCACAAGATCGTGTAGTTCGTATGCTAAAGCTTTTCTAAATGTCAAGTATCTTTTCCTTGGACCATCAGATTGTGCAACTCCCAGATACCGTAGGAATGCTTTGGGTGTACCAAACGTCACAACATAACTGGGTGGCTATAAAGGTGCACTACGGGTATCTCCGAAAGTGTCTGTTGGGTTGGCACGAATCGAGACTGGGATTTGTCACTCCGTGTGACGGAGAGCTATCTCTGGGCCCACTCGGTAGGACATCATCATAATGTACACAATGTGATCAAGGAGTTGATCGCGGGATGATGTGTTATGGAATGAGTAAAGAGACTTGCCGGTAAAGAGATTGAACAAGGTATCGGGATACCGACGATCGAATCTCGAGCAAGTACTATACCGGTAGACAAAGGGAATTGTATATGGGATTGATTGAATCCTTGACATCGTGGTTCATCCGATGAGATCATCGTGCAACATGTGGGAGCCAACATGGGTATCTAGATCCCGTTGTTGGTTATTGGCCGGAGAGTTGTCTCGGTCATGTCTGCATGGTTCCCGAACCCGTAGGGTCTACACACTTAAGGTTCAATGACGCTAGGGTTATAGGGAATAGATATACGTGGTTACCGAATGTTGTTCGGAGTCCCGGATGAGATCCCGGACGTCACGAGGAGTTCCGGAATGGTCCGGAGGTAAAGATTTATATATGGGAAGTCCTGTTTTGGTCACCGGAAAGGTTTCAGGTGCTATCGGTAACGTACCGGGACCACCGGGAGGGTCCCGGGGGTCCACTAGGTGGGGCCACTGGCCCCAGAGGGCTGTGTAGGCCAAGTGTGGGAGGGGACCAGCCCCAGGTGGGCTGGTGCGCCCCCCCCCCCCCCACCAAGGCCCAAGGTGTAGGGAGAGTGGGAGGGGGCAAAACCCTAGGTCCAGATGGGCCTTAAGGCCCACCCTAGGGCGCCCCCCCTATCTTCCCCCCCTTGGCCGCACCCTAGATGAGTTTTGGGGGCTGCCGCCACCCCTAGGGAGGGAACCCTGATGGGGGCGCAGCCCCTCCCCTTCCCCTATATATACTTGAGGTATTGGGGGCTGCAAAACACACGAGATGAACTCTCCCAAGGCGCAGCCCTACCTCTCTCCCTCCTCGTCTCTTGCGGTGCTTGGCGAAGCCCTGTTGGAGTGCCACGCTCCTCCATCACCACCACGCCGTTGTGCTGCTGCTGGATGGAGTCTTCCCCAACCTCTCCCTCTCTACTTGCTGGATCAAGGCACAGGAGACGTCACTGGGCTGCACGTGTGTTGAACGCGGAGGTGCCGTCCGTTCGGCACTAGGATCTTTGGTGATTTGGATCACGACTAGTATGACTCCCTCAACCCCATTCTCTTGAACGCTTCCGCTCGCGATCTACAAGGGTGTGTAGATGCACTCCTCTCTCGTTGCTAGTCTCTCCATAGATAGATCTTGGTGACTCATAGGAAATTTTTGAATTTCTGCTACGTTACCCAACAGGATCATATCCATCACATCATTCTCCTAATGATGTGATCCCGTTCATCAAATGACAACACATGTCCATGGTTAGGAAACATAACCATCTTCGATTAACGAGCTAGTCAAGTAGAGGCATACTAGGGACTACATGTTTTGTCTATGTATTCACACATGTACTAAGTTTCCGGTTAATACAATTATAGCATGAATAATAAACATTTATCATGAATTAAGGAAAATAAATAATAATTTATTATAGCCTCTAGGGCATATCTCCTTCAACCCAGAAATTCTGAGTATGTATTCACTGAAAAAACTATTCTCCTACATTTTGCAGCTACAGAACTTCTTGGAGACTTCATAGCTCTCAACTCGGGCATTTGCTTGAAATATTAACTTCAACTCTTGGAATATCTCATATGCTCCATGACGTTCAAAACGCCTTTGAAGTCCCTGTTGGAAATATATCCTAGAGGCAATAATAAAAGTATTATTATATTTCATTGTTCATGATAATTGTCTTTTATTCATGCTATAACTGTATTATCCGGAAATCGTAATACACGTGTGAATACAAAGACCACAATATGTCCCTAGTGAGCCTCTAGTTGACTAGCTCGTTGTGATCAACAGATAGTCATGGTTTCCTGGCTATGGACATTGGATGTCGTTGATAACGGGATCACATCATTAGGAGAATGATGTGATGGACAAGACCCAATCCTAAGCATAGCACAAAGATCGTGTAGTTCGTTTGCTAGAGCTTTGCCAATGTCAAGTATCTCTTCCTTAGACCATGAGATCGTGTAACTCCCGGATACCGTAGGAGTGCTTTGGGTGTATCAAACGTCACAACATAACTAGGTGATTATAAAGGTGCACTACAGGTATCTCCGAAAGTGTCTGTTGGGTTGACACGGATCGAGACTGGGATTTGTCACTCCGTATGACGGAGAGGTATCTCTGGGCCCACTCGGTAATGCATCATCATAATGAGCTCAAAGTGACCAAGGTGTTGGCCACGGGATCATGCATTACGGTACAAGTAAAGTGACTTGCCAGTAACGAGACTGAACAAGGTATTAGGATACCGACGATCGAGTCTCGGGCAAGTAACATACCGATTGACAAAGGGAATTGTATACAGGGTTTGATCGAATCCTCGACATCGTGGTTCAACCGATGAAATCATCGAGGAGCATGTGGGAGCCAACATGGGTATCCAGACCCCGCTGTTGGTTATTGCCCGAGAGTCGTCTTGGTCATGTCTGCGTGTCTCCCGAACCCGTAGGGTCTACACACTTAAGGTTCGGTGACGCTAGGGTTGTATGAATATGAGTATGCAGCATACCAAATGTTGTTCGGAGTCCCGGATGAGATCCCGGACGTCACGAGGAGTTCCGGAATGGTCCGGAGGTAAAGATTTATATATAGGAAGTCTTATTTTGGTCGCCGGAAATGTTTCGCACTTTATCGGTATTGTACCGGGAGTGCCGAAAGGGGTCCGGGGGTCCACCGGGGGGGTCCACCTGCCCCGGGGGGCCACATGGGCTGTAGGGGGTGCGCCTTGGCCTATATGGGCCAAGGGCACCATCCCCTAGAGGCCCATGCGCCTAGAGATAAGAGAGAGGGGAGAGTCCTAAAGGGGGAAGGCACCTCCGAGGTGCCTTGGGGAGGATGGACTCCTCCCCCCCTCTTGGCCGCACCCCTTCCTTGGAGGAAGGGGCAAGGCTGCACCCCCCCTCTCCCTTGCCCCTATATAAAGGGAGGGGAGGGAGGGGCAGCCGCACCAAGCAGCCCTGGCGCCTCCCTCCTCCCTGCAACACCTCCTCCTCCTCCCGTAGTAGCTTAGCGAAGCCCTGCCGGAGTTCTGCTGCATCCACCACCACGCCGTCGTGCTGCTGGATATTCATCAACCTCTCCTTCCCCCTTGCTGGGTCAAGAAGGAGGAGACTTCATCCGCTCTGTACGTGTGTTGAACGCGGAGGTGCTGTCCGTTCGGCACTAGGTCATCGGTGATCTGAATCACAGCGAGTACGACTCCATCAACCCCGTTCCATTGAACGCTTCCGCACGCGATCTACAAGTGGTATGTAGATGCAATCACTCTCCCATGACTCGTTGCTAGATGAACTCATAGATGGATCTTGGTGAAACCGTAGGAAAAATTTTAATTTTCTGCAACGTTCCCCAACAGTGGCATCATGAGCTAGGTCTATGCGTAGTTCTCTTTGCACGAGTAGAACATAATTTTGTTGTGGGCGTGGATCTTGTCAACTTGCTTGCCTCTACTAGTATTTTCTTGCTTCAACGGTATTGTGGGATGAAGCGGCCCGGACCAACCTTACACGTACACTTACATGAGACCGGTTCCACCGATTAACATGCACTAGTTGCATAAGGTGGCTGGCGGGTGTCTGTCTCTCCCACTTTAGTTGGAGCGGATTCGATGAAAAGGGCCCTTATGAAGGGTAAATAGAAGTTGACAAAATCACGTTGTGGCTATTCGTAGGTAAGAAAACGTTCTTGCTAGAACCCAATTGCAGCCACGTAAAAGATGCAACAACAATTAGAGGACGTCTAACTTGTTTTTGCAGCGATTGATCATGTGATGTGATATGGCCAGAAGTTGTGATGAATGATGAATTGTGATGTATGAGATCATGTTCTTTGTAATAGGATTCACGACTTGCATGTCGATGAGTATGACAACCGGCAGGAGCCATAGGAGTTGTCTTTATTTTTGTATGACCTGCGTGTCATTGAAGAACGCCATGTAATTTACTTTACTTTATTGCTAAACATGTTAGCCATAGAAGTAGAAGTAGTCGTTGGCGTGACAAATTCATGAAGACACGATGATGGAGATCATGATGATGGAGATCATGGTGTCATGTCGGTGACAAGATGATCATGGAGCCCCGAGGATGAAGATCAAAGGAGCTATATGATATTGGCCATATCATGTCACTACTTTATATAATTGCATGTGATGTTTATTATGTTTTATGCATCTTGTTTACTTAGGACGACGTAGTAAATAAGATGATCCCTTACAACAATTTCAAGAAGTGTTCTCCCCTAACTGTGCACCGTTGCTACAGTTCATCGCTTCTAAGCACCACGTGATGATCGGGTGTGATGGATTCTTACGTTCACATACAACGGGTGTAAGACAGTTTTACACAGCAAAACACTTAGGGTTAACTTGACGAGCCTAGCATGTACAGACATGGCCTCGGAACACGGAGACCGAAAGGTCGAACACGAGTCGTATGGAAGATACGATCAACATGAGAATGTTCACCGACGATGACTAGTCCGTCTCACGTGATGATCGGACACGGGCTAGTCGACTCGGATCGTGTAACACTTAGATGACTAGAGGGATGTCTAATCTGAGTGGGAGTTCATAATTTGATTAGAACTTAATTATCATGAACTTAGTCTAAAACCTTTGCAAATATGTCTTGTAGATCAAATGGCCAACGCTCATGTCAACATGAACTTCAACGCGTTCCTAGAGAAAACCAAGCTGAAAGATGATGGCAGCAACTATACGGACTGGGTCCGGAACCTGAGGATCATCCTCATAGCTTCCAGGAAACAATATGTCCTAGAAGGACCGCTAGGTGACGCTCCCATCCCAGAGAACCAAGACATTATGAATGCTTGGCAGACTCATGCTGATGATTACTCCCTCGTTCAGTGCGGCATGCTTTACAGCTTAGAACCGGGGCTCCAAAAGCGTTTTGAGCATCACGGAGCATATGAGATGTTCGAAGAGCTGAAACTAGTTTTTCAAGCTCATGCCCGGGTCGAGAGATATGATGTCTCCGACAAGTTCTACAGTTGTAAGATGGAGGAAAACAGTTCTGTCAGTGAACACATACTCAAGATGTCTGGGTTGCACAACCGTATGACCTAGCTGAATATTAACCTCCCTGATGAGGCGGTCATTGACAGAATCCTCCAGTCACTCCCACCAAGCTACAAGAGCTTTGTGATGAACTACAACATGCAGGGGATGGAAAAGACCATTCCTGAAGTGTTCTCTATGCTAAAATCAGCAGAGGCTGAAATCAAGAAAGAACATCAAGTGTTGATGGTCAATAAGACCACTAAGTTCAAGAAGGGCAAGGGCAAGAAGAACTTCAAGAAGGACGGCAAGGATGTTGCCGCGCCCGGTAAGCCAGTTGCCGGGAAGAAGTCAAAGAATGGACCCAAGCCTGAGACTGAGTGCTTTTATTGCAAGGGAAAGGGTCACTGGAAGTGGAACTGCCCCAAATACTTAGCGGATAAGAAGGCCGGCAACAACAAAGGTATATTTGATATACATGTAATTGATGTGTACCTTACCAGTACTCGTAGTAACTCCTGGGTATTTGATACCGGTGCCGTTGCTCATATTTGTAACTCACAGCAGGAGCTGCGGAATAAGCGGAGACTGGCGAAGGACGAGGTGACGATGCGCGTCGGGAATGGTTCCAGAGTCGATGTGGTCGCCGTCGGCACGCTACCTCTACATTTACCTACGGGATTAGTTTTAAACCTTAATAATTGTTATTTAGTGCCAAGTTTGAGCATGAACATTGTATCTGGATCTCGTTTAATACGAGATGGCTACTCATTTAAGTCCGAGAATAATGGTTGTTCTATTTATATGAGAGATATGTTTTATGGTCATGCTCCGATGGTCAATGGTTTATTCTTAATGAATCTCGAACGTAGTGTTACACATATTCATAGCGTGAATACCAAAAGATGTAAAGTTCATAACGATAGTCCCACATACTTGTGGCACTGCCGCCTTGGTCACATTGGTGTCAAGCGCATGAAGAAGCTCCATGCTGATGGACTTTTAGAGTCTCTTGATTATGAATCATTTGACACATGCGAACCATGCCTCATGGGCAAAATGACCAAGACTCCGTTCTCCGGAACAATGGAGCGAGCAACCAACTTGTTGGAAATCATACATACCGATGTGTGTGGTCCAATGAGCGTTGAGGCTCGCGGAGGATATCATTATGTTCTCACTCTCACTGATGACTTGAGTAGATATGGGTATGTCTACTTAATGAAACACAAGTCTGAGACCTTCGAAAAGTTCAAGGAATTTCAGAATGAGGTAGAGAATCAACGTGACCGAAAGATAAAGTTCCTACGATCAGATCGTGGAGGAGAATAATTAAGTCACGAATTTGGTACACACTTAAAGAAATGTGGAATCGTTTCACAACTCACGCCGCCTGGAACACCTCAGCGAAACAGTGTGTCCGAACGTCGTAATCGCACTCTATTGGATATGGTGCGGTCTATGATGTCTCTTACCGATTTACCGCTATCATTTTGGGGATATGCTCTAGAGACAGCTACATTCACTTTAAATAGGGCACCGTCTAAATCCGTTGAGACGACACCGTATGAATTATGGTTTGGGAAGAAACCTAAGCTGTCGTTTCTAAAAGTTTGGGGATGCGATGCTTATGTCAAGAAACTTCAACCTGAAAAGCTCGAACCCAAGTCGAAAAAATGCGTCTTCATAGGATACCCTAAGGAAACCGTAGGGTATACCTTCTACTTAAGATCCGAGGGCAAGATCTTTGTTGCCAAGAACGGATGCTTTCTGGAAAAAGAGTTTCTCTCGAAAGAAGTAAGTGGGAGGAAAGTAGAACTCGATGAAGTACTACCTCTCGAACGGGGAAGTGGTGCAGCTCAGGAAAATGTTCCTGTGATGCCCACTCCAACTGAAGAGGAAACCAATGATGATGATCAAGGTACTTCGGATCAAGTTGCTACTGAACTTCGTAGGTCCACAAGGACACGTTCCGCACCAGAGTGGTACGGCAACCCTGTCCTAGAAATCATGTTGTTAGACAACGGTGAACCTTCGAACTATGAAGAAGCGATGGCGGGCCCAGATTCCAACAAATTGCTTGAAGCCATGAAATCCGAGATAGAATCCATGTATGAAAACAAAGTATGGACTTTGACAGACTTGCCCGATGATCGGCGAGCGATAGAAAACAAATGGATCTTTAAGAAGAAGACGGACGCGGATGGCAATGTTACCATCTATAAAGCTCGACTTGTCGCTAAGGGTTCTCGACAAGTTCAAGGGATTGACTATGACGAGACATTCTCTCCCGTAGCGAAGCTAAAGTCCGTCCGAATCATGTTAGCAATTGCCGCATACTATGATTATGAGATATGGCAGATGGACGTCAAAACGGCATTCCTTAACGGGCATCTTAAGGAAGAACTGTATATGATGCAGCCGGAAGGTTTTGTCGATCCTAAGAACGCTAACAAAGTATGCAAGCTCCAGCGATCCATTTATGGGCTGGTGCAAGCATCTCGGAGTTGGAATATTCGCTTTGATGAGATGATCAAAGCGTTTGGGTTTATGCAGACTTACGGAGAAGCCTGCGTTTACAAGAAAGTGAGTGGGAGCTCTGTAGCATTTCTCATATTATATGTAGATGACATACTCTTGATGGGAAATGATATAGAATTCTTGGACAGCATTAAGGCCTACTTGAATAAGTGTTTTTCAATGAAGGACCTTGGAGAAGCTGCTTATATATTAGGCATCAAGATCTATAGAGATAGATCGAGACGCCTCATAGGTCTTTCACAAAGCACATACCTTGATAAGATTTTGAAGAAGTTCAAAATGGATCAGTCCAAGAAAGGGTTCTTGCCTATGTTACAAGGTGTGAGGTTGAGCTCGGCTCAGTCACCGACCACGGCAAAAGATAAAGAAGAGATGAGTGTCATCCCCTATGCTTCAGCCATAGGATCTATTATGTATGCCATGCTGTGTACCAGACCTGATGTAAAGCTTGCCATGAGTTTGGTAGCAAGATACCAAAGTAATCCCGGCAAGGAACACTGGACAGCGGTCAAGAATATCCTGAAGTACCTCAAAAGGACAAAGGACATGTTTCTCGTTTATGGAGGAGATGAAGAGCTCGTCGTAAAGGGTTACGTTGATGCTAGCTTCGACTCGGATCTGGATGACTCTAAGTCGCAAACCGGATACGTGTATATGTTGAATGGTGTAGCAGTAAGCTGGTGCAGCTGCAAGCAGAGCGTCGTGGCGGGATCTACGTGTGAAGCGGAGTACATGGCAGCCTCGGAGGCAGCGCATGAAGCGATTTGGGTGAAGGAGTTCATCACCGACCTAGGAGTCATACCCAATGCGTCTGGACCAATCAAACTCTTCTGTGATAACACTGGAGCTATTGCCCTTGCCAAGGAGCCCAGGTTTCACAAGAAGACCAGGCACATCAAGCGTCGTTTCAACTCCATCCGTGAAAATGTTCAAGATGGAGACATAGAAATTTGCAAAGTACATACGGATCTGAATGTCGCAGATCCGTTGACTAAACCTCTCTCGCGAGCAAAACATGATCAACACCAGAACTCTATTGGTGTTCGATTCATCACAATGTAACTAGATTGGTGACTCTAGTGCAAGTGGGAGACTGTTGGAAATATGCCCTAGAGGCAATAATAAAAGTATTATTATATTTCATTGTTCATGATAATTGTCTTTTATTCATGATATAACTGTATTATCCGGAAATCGTAATACACGTGTGAATACAAAGACCACAATATGTCCCTAGTGAGCTTCTAGTTGACTAGCTCGTTGTGATCAACAGATAGTCATGGTTTCCTGGCTATGGACATTGGATGTCGTTGATAACGGGATCACATCATTAGGAGAATGATGTGATGGACAAGACCCAATCCTAAGCATAGCACAAAGATCGTGTAGTTCGTTTGCTAGAGCTTTGCCAATGTCAAGTATCTCTTCCTTAGACCATGAGATCGTGTAACTCCCGGATACCGTAGGAGTGCTTTGGGTGTATCAAACGTCACAACGTAACTGGGCGATTATAAAGGTGCACTACAGGTATCTCCGAAAGTGTCTGTTGGGTTGACACGGATCGAGACTGGGATTTGTCACTCCGTATGACGGAGAGGTATCTCTGGGCCCACTCGGTAATGAATCATCATAATGAGCTCAAAGTGACCAAGGTGTTGGCCACGGGATCATGCATTACAGTACGAGTAAAGTGACTTGCTGGTAACGAGACTGAACAAGGTATTGGGATACCAACGATCGAGTCTCGGGCAAGTAACGTACCGATTGACAAAGGGAATTGTATACAGGGTTTGATCGAATCCTCGACATCGTGGTTCAACCGATGAAATCATCGAGGAGCATGTGGGAGCCAACATGGGTATCTAGACCCCGCTGTTGGTTATTGCCCGAGAGTCGTCTCGGTCATGTCTGCGTGTCTCCCGAACCCGTAGGGTCTACACACTTAAGGTTCGGTGACGCTAGGGTTGTATGAATATGAGTATGCAGCATACCAAATGTTGTTCGGAGTCCCGGATGAGATCCCGGACGTCACGAGGAGTTCCGGAATGGTCCGGAGGTAAAGATTTATATATAGGAAGTCTTATTTTGGTCGCCGGAAAGGTTTCGCACTTTATCGGTATTGTACCGGGAGTGCCGAAAGGGGTCCGGGGGTCCACCGGGGGGGTCCACCTGCCCCGGGGGGGCACATGGGCTGTAGGGGGTGCGCCTTGGCCTATATGGGCCAAGGGCACCAGCCCCTAGAGGCCCATGCGCCTAGAGATAAGAGAGAGGGGAGAGTCCTAAAGGGGGAAGGCACCTCCGAGGTGCCTTGGGGAGGATGGACTCCTCCCCCCCTCTTGGCCGCACCCCTTCCTTGGAGGAAGGGGCAAGGCTGCGCCCCCCCCCCCTCTCCCTTGCCCCTATATAAAGGGAGGGGAGGGAGGGGCAGCCGCACCAAGCAGCCCTGGCGCCTCCCTCCTCCCTGCAACACCTCCTCCTCCTCCCGTAGTAGCTTAGCGAAGCCCTGCCGGAGTTCTGCTGCATCCACCACCACGCCGTCGTGCTGCTGGATCTTCATCAACCTCTCCTTCCCCCTTGCTGGATCAAGAAGGAGGAGACGTCATCCGCTCCGTATGTGTGTTGAACGCGGAGGTGCTGTCCGTTCGGCACTAGGTCATCGGTGATCTGAATCACGGCGAGTACGACTCCATCAACCCCGTTCCATTGAACGCTTCCGCACGCGATCTACAAGTGGTATGTAGATGCAATCACTCTCCCATGACTCGTTGCTAGATGAACTCATAGATGGATCTTGGTGAAACCGTAGGAAAAATTTTAATTTTCTGCAACGTTCCCCAACAGTCCCGATTCTAAGCCGTAAAGCATGGCACACTGAACTATCGAGTAGTCATTAGCTTTGCTCTGCCAGACATTCACAACATCCGCAGTTGCATCTGCAACAGGCCTAGCACCTAGCGGTGCTTCCAGGACGTAATTCTTCTTTGCAGCAATGAGGATAATCCTCAAGTTACGGACCTAGTCCGTGTAATTGCTACGATCATCTTTCAACTTAGCTTTCTCTAGGAATGCATTAAAATTCAAGGGAACGGTAGCACGGGCCATTGATCTACAACAACATAGGCATGCAAAACTATCAGGACTAAGTTCATGATAAATTAAAGTTCAATTAATAATATTACTTAAGAACTCCCACTTAGATAGACATCCCTCTAGTCATCTAAATGATCACGTGATCCAAATCAACTAAACCATGTCCGATCTCACGTGAGATGGAGTAGTTTTCAATGGTGAACATCACTATGTTGATCATATCTACTATATGATTCATGTTCGACCTTTCAGTCTCCATGTTCCGAGGCCATATCTGCATATGCTAGGCTCGTCAAGTTTAACCCGAGTATTTTGCACGTGCAAAACTAGCTTGCACCCATTGTATGTGAACGTAGAGCTTATCACACCCGATCATCACGTGGTGTCTCAGCACGACGAACTTTAGCAACGGTGCATACTCAGGGAGAACACTTATACCTTGAAATTTAGTAAGGGATCATCTTATAATGCTACCGCTGTACTAAGCAAAATAAGATGCATAAAAGATAAACATCACATGCAATCAAAATATGTGACATGATATGGCCATCATCATCTTGTGCTCATGATCCCCATCACCGAAGCATCGTCATGATCTCCATCGTCACCCGCTTGACACCTTGATGTCCATGGTAGCATCATTGTCATCTCGCCAAGTATTACTACTACGACTATCGCTACCGCTTAGTGATAAAGTAAAGCAATTATATGGTGATTGCATTTCATACAATAAAGCGACAACCATATGGCTCCTGCCAGTTGTCGATAACTCTATTACAAAACATGATCATCTCATACAACAATTTATATCACGCCATGTCTTGACCATATCACATCACAACAAGCCCTGCAAAAACAAGTTTGACATCCTCTACTTTGTTGTTGCAAGTTTTATGTGGCTACTACGGGCTTCTAGCAAGAACCGTTCTTACCTACGCATCAAAACCACAACGATTTTTCGTCAAGTGTGATGTTTTAACCTTCAACAAGGACCGACTGTAGTGAAACTCGATTCAACTAAAGTTGGAGAAACAGACACCCGCCGGCCACCTATGTGCAAAAGCACGTCGGTAGAACTAGTCTCATGAACGTGGTCATGTAATGTCGGTCCGGGCCGCTTCATCCAACAATACCGCCGAATCAAAGTAAGACGTTGGTGGTAAGCAGTATGACTATTATCGCCGACAACTCTTTGTGTTCTACTCGTGCATAAACCATCTACGCATAGACCTGGCTCGGATGCCACTGTTGGGGAACACAGTAATTCAAAATTTTCCTACGATCATGCAAGATCTATCTAGGAGATGCATAGCAACGAGACGGGAGAGTGTGTCCACGTACCCACGTAGACCGAAAGTGGAAGTGTTTAGTAATACGGTTGATGTAGTCGAACGTCTTCACGATCCAACCGATCCAAGTACCGAACGTACGGCACCTCCGTGTTCAGCACACATTCAGCACGATGACGTCCCTCGAGCTCTTGATCCAGTTGAGGATGAGGGAGAGTTCCATCAGCATGATGGCATGGCGATAGTGTTGATAATGTTACTGGCGCAAGGCTTCGCCTAAGCACTACGATGATATGACCGAGGTGTTAAACTATGGAAGGGGGCACCGCACACAGCTAAGAGAACAACTGTTGTGCCTTGGGGTGCCCCCTTGCCCCTGTATATAAAGGAGGGAGGAGGAGGAGGCTGACCTAGGAGGGGCGCACCTATAGGGGGAGTCCAAATAGGATTCCCAATCCTAGTTGGAGTCCCCTTCCTTTTCCAACAGAGGGAGAGGGAAGGAGGTGGAGAGGGAGAAGGAAAGAGGGGGGGGGGGTCGCCCCCTCCTAGTCCAATTTGGACCAGCCAAGGGGGGCGCACCCTGCGGCCCTCTTCTTCTTTCTAGTAAAGCCCAATAAGGCCCACTACTTTCCCGGGGGGTTCCGGTAACCTCCCGATACTCCGAAAAATGCCCGAATGATTCCGAAACCTTTCTGGTGTCCGAACGTAACCTTCCAATATATCAATCTTTATGTCTCGACCATTTCGAGATTCCTCGTCACGTCCGTGATCTCATCCGGGACTCCGAACAAACTTTGATCATCAAAAACACATAACTCATAATACAAATCGTCATTGAACGTTAAGCGTGCGGACCCTACGGGTTCGAGGACTATGTAGACATGATCGAGACACATCTCCGATCAATAACCAATAGCGGAACCAGGATGCTCATATTGGCTCCTACATATTCTACAAAGATCTTTATCGGTCAAATAGCATAACAACATACGTTGTTCCCTTTGTCATCGGTATGCTACTTGCCCGAGATTCGATCGTCGGTATCATCATACCTAGTTCAATCTCATTACCGGCAAGTCTCTTTACTCTTCCGTAATACTTCATCCCACAACTAACTCATTAGTCACATTCCTTGCAAGGCTTATAGTGATGAGCATTACCGAGAGGGCCCAGAGATACTTCTCCGATACACGGAGTGACAAATTATATTCTCAATCTATGCCAAACCAACGAACACCTTCGGAGACACCTGTAGAGCATCTTTATAATCACCCTGTAATGTTGTGCCGTTTGATAGCACACAAGGTGTTCCTCCGGTATTCGGGAGTTGCATAATCTCATAGTCTGAGGAATATGTATAAGTCATGAAGAAAGCAGTAGCAATGAGACTGTAACGATCAGGATGCTAAGCTAACGGATGGGTCTTGTCCATCACATCATTCTCCTAATGATGTGATCCCGTTCATCAAATGACAACACATGTCTATGGCTAGGAAACATAACCATCTTTGATTAACGAGCTAGTCTAGTAGAGGCATACTAGGGACACTATGTTTTGTCTATGTATTCACACATGTACTAAGTTTCCGGCTAATACAATTCTAGCATGAATAATAAACATTTATCATGATATAAGGAAATATAAATAATAACTTTATTATTGCCTCTAGGGCATATTTCCTTCAACCATGCCAAAGAAAGAGTGCTATATCCAAAGTTTTTGTGAGGCCATGGCTTCTAGTATGATAGTGCAACATTTGACACGCCCCTTGTGTTGCCCCTGCCAAGCAAATGGATAGTTCTTCCACTTCCAGCGCATACAATCTATGATCCCAAGCATTCCCGGAAAGCGTCTATCTTTATTGGTCTCCAACAACCCTGCTGTATCTCCGGCATATGGCTCTCTCAAGTACTCAGGGCCAAACACTACCACCACAGCCTTGCAGAAAACTATACATTGACTTGAGACATGTGGTCTCACACATACGTATGTACCCATCCACAAGATCGCCCGTAATTTCATATGCAAGCATGCGAATAGCCGTTGTGCATTTCTGGTAAGAGGAGAAGCCAACCTTGCCAAGGGTATCCTCTTTGCACTCAAAGTATGGGTCATATGCTACCACTCCCTCCCAAATAAGATTAAATACATCTCTCGCCGTCCGGAATCGGCAGCGGAAAAAAATGTGATTTGAAGAGCCGGGAATCCTCAAAGTAATCGACATAGAGAAGGGCGCAACCGCTCTCCCTATTGCGGTTCAAGGCCAGAGCATGGCCGGGATTGATCCCCTAAACCGAGGTCGTCGCCTAGGAATGTGGTCATTGACGACCACTGGAGCAACCACAAGCTCTTCGTCTTTCGAGGACGAATCATCTGATGAACAAATAAAGTCGTGGAAAAAAATAATTGTCCCCACTATTCATGGTACCTTGTGAGCAAAGTGTCTAACACCTTGCGGTCATGATGGAGACGCGGCCGGTGAAGAGCACCATGGGCTCCCCTTGCAGGCAACAGGCAAGGTTGGCGTTGATGTCCGACAGCTTTTGTAGTGCCTGTCAAAAGGTGTTGGGGTCGATGGGCGTCGCTGGAGGCCGTAGCTTCCCTAGGAGCGGATGCAGCGACAAAAAGCCATAAACGCCAGCAAGAACTCCTATAAAACGCAGGCGTGGGGCGGCTATGGCGAGGGGGTGGTCGTGGTTTGGGCGGCCGGGCTGGACAGCGAGGAGGCGGCCAGAAAAGTTGGACGGTGAAGGCGGTGGCAGGGGCGGGGCAGGCCACATAAGAAAAGAGAAAAATGGGTTGTTTCACCGACGGGCGGGTCAGGGACGACAAGGGCGCACATTTCGCCGGTCTGGGCGCTGTCCTTTTCGACGCAAACACGGTTCAATTCAGGCAAAAGTAACTCGGCAACGGACAAAAAGTAGATGTTTGTTTGTTTGCTCACGCGGGTTGGGCCGCTATTTGTGTCTATTAGGCCTCGGACGGACGCGGCCAGAGTTGGCCTAATACTAGAAGGCGCCTTCATGGATTTTGAGACTTTGAGTTGTTTAACTTGGCTTTGCTAGCCCGACAAGTGTGGAGAATCTTGCAAACACCAGAGACCCTAAGTGCGAGAATTATCAAGCCTGTCTACTATCCAGACACCGATATACTGCATGCAACACTTGGTTCATCACCGTCTAAGGTGTGGCATGCTTTGATTGAAGGCAGACATACTTAAATTGGGTCTTATTCGAAGAATAGGTAATGGGTAGTCAACACATGTATGGCAGGATAATTGGATACCAAGATCGGAGCCGGTGGTGGCCATTTCAGATGCACCACCCCAGTTAGTATCTGAACTGATCAATGCAACAACAGGTTGGTGGGACAGGGCCGAGCTTAGTAGGCATTTCTTGACCATGGACGTCAAGGCAATTTCAACGATTCCCATCAGAACAGTCCAGCAAGAGGATTTTTGGGCATGGCATCATGAGAATACAGACGTCTTCTCGGTAAGATCTTGTTATCGCATGTTGATCACAACTAAGAAAGTACGGGAAGACTGGTTGGAAGGTAGACCAAGTTCGAGCTCAACCCGGTTAGAGAAGGCCTGAACAACGCTATGAAAGATTAAAGTCCCATCCAAAGTCCGGGTTTTTGTTTGGCGCTTGGCTCAGTGATCTATGCCTTCTGGTGTCGAGCTACACCATAGACATATGGCAACAACACCGAGATGTGAGCTATGTGGGGTAGAAAATGATACATGGCGTCATTCCCTCCTTGATTGCACCATGGTGAGGTGTGTATGGGCGCTCATTGACGAATCACTTACAGAACATATGAGCTTGTTGAACAGTCCGGATGCCAAGGAGTGGTTGTTCCATATGCTAGAATCGGTGCCGCATGCAGACTTTACAAAGTTGATCATCACATTGTGGGTGATCTCGGGTGTTAGAAGGAAAGCAACCCATGAGGCAATCTTCCAAAGCCCAGAAGTTATTCATGGATTCATTATGAGGTATCTAGCTGATTTGGAGATCGTCGAAAATACTACACAGAAGCAGGTGAAGGTAGGGCATCGACACGTACGTGTACAGAAGTGGATTCCACCGATGGGAGGTATGGTCAAGATAAATGTCGATGGTGGCATTGCCAAGAACTGCAACAAGGGCGGGGTGGCGGCCCTATGCCGGGACGACCAGGGTATCTACCTCGGCTTGTCAGCACGCATAATTGACGTGTGCGATGATCCGTGCACGCTGGAAGCTATGGCATGCCTGGAGGCCTTATCTCTTGAAACTGACCTGAACCTAAACCGGAACATCATTGCATGCGACTCAGAATCGGTGGTGAAGCACATTAACGAAGGCAGCAGGTGCGCCTATAGCTCCATTCTACGAGAGATCAATATACGACGACAGGAGTTTGAAGAGGCTCGAATAATTCATGAAGGAAGAACATCCAATATGAAAGCTCATAATTTTATAAAGAGTGTGCTATTTTAGCCCATGGTCGTTATAGTTGGCTAGTGCAGCCTCATGACACTTTGATTGTACCTATGTTTTAGTTGAATAAAGCAACCATGGTTTCCCAAACAAAAAAAAAGGGAGACTAGAAGACGCCTTCAATGTCTAAAAAAAAACCTGGAAGACTTCACCTGAGATCCTGACCTTTGCTCAAAGAAAAAAAAAACTAAGATCCTGAACGAGCTGCTCCGTTTCCTGCGGCGTTGCCGCTAGAACAAATTCCCCCAAGATCCAGTAGGAGGAGCATGGCAGAAGCGGCCGTCGGCGGGCCTCACCTCCCTGAGGAGATCGTCACCTGGGAGATTCTCATCCGCCTGCCGCCGAAGCCCCTCGTCCGCTGCCGCGCCGTCTGCCGCTCCTGGCACCGCCGCCTCACCTCCGACGCCAAATTCCTCTTCGCCCACCACCGCCGCCAGCCCTCGCTCCCGCTCGTCACCACCGAAGACACCCATGAAAGAAGGATCGACGCCCTCGACCACAGCACCGGCGAGCGGCGCCCCGTCGCGCGGGCGGCCCGGACCGCAGCCGACGAGCACTTCGATGTGCTCGCCTCCTGCGACGGCCTCCTTATCCTCGTCGCCTACGGCGGCGTCTACATCTGCAACCCGGCGACTCGCCAGCACGCGCCCCTCCCGCTGCTTCACGTCTACTGCATCGCCGGGTTATACTTCCACCGCCCGTCGGGGTCCTACCGAGTTCTGTGCTGCTTGAAGACAACCGAGGACGGCCAGTTCCGTGCCGTATACCAGGTGTACACACTCGGGTCCGGCGACCTCAGGTGCATCAGGAAGGCTCTCGAGCCGTGGACGTCCGGAGATCTAGCGCGGGCGATGCCGATGATGGTGTCATTTCAACCGCACGTCCTGGCAGGCGGCAGGCTTTACTGGCAGCCCATTAAGTTGCCTGGTGCTGGTGGCAACGGCAAGGTGAACAACATGCTGGTGTTCGACACCATGGCCGAGTCCTTCCAGCATCTGCTTTCGCCAGTCGAGGGCGCCTTTCTTGAGCCGTTTGAGATGAACGGCACTCTTGGATTGTACGACTACCATGGCAGCACGGCTGATCTCTGGGTTCTAGAGGATCACGAGAGCTGGGCCTGGTCGTTGAAGCACCGGATCAAGTTGCAGGTGATGGCCTTCTCTCTGGTGCCGGACATCCAAGGAGGCGTGCTCCTTCTTTCTGAAAATGAGGAATCAGGCCTTCTATGGCAATATCTGCAGCATGTTTCTGGTGCCGATGGTAGTATCTCCACACGGTATGAATGGAGCGCTTATCTGAAGCTTAGGAGACATAGGCTCAGAGAAAGTCTTGTTCAGCATTCCTTCTTCTCGATGGAAGGTAACAATGGTGGTGGTGTGGATGGAAAACCGTTGTTCGATGGGTTGTCAACTGTGAAGGTGCTTACTGCTGATATTTCGGAGCTGCACTAAAGGAATCCATGATGGACAAGTCCGTTGCATTGTCGCGCGAGTGAGTCACTGGTGATAATGTTTAGTACTCCCTCCGATCCATAGTTCTTGTCGCTCAAATGGATGCTAGATACATCCATTTGAGCGACAAGTAATATGGATCAGAGGGAGTACTATCTACTATGTCTTTGCTATCTAAGTCTGTATGGTGCAAAGGACCCAATAAGCAAAAGATGAGTAACCTGATACCATGCCTCATGTTTCCGGTGTTTCCCCCCTCTTCACATGATAGGGATGCAGAATAAAGTGGTTGTCATATCAGGCTTATTTAGTTTCTGCACTATAAACTTTGTAAAACGGTCTGCCATTTTTGCTACTCATTTGTGTGCAAAAGATGCAACATTTGCTAGGGCTACTTTGTCCTGGTCTCATGGTCACTAGTACCTGCCTTCTGTACTGTTTACAGCATGTCTGTAGCCTGATTAATCAACAAAGAGGAAATTCTTGTTATCAAAAAAATGAAAAGAAAAACAGAAGTGGTTATGTTATGTCTTTTAACTTTTGTGGTCTTTTATTTATAACTGGTAAGTATACCGGTAATCAATTGATGCTGTATGGAGATTTAGGTAGGCAATGTTTTTATCTATTGTTGATACTTTCGGTGTAAAGTTCTTGACTTGGCTTTCGTCCTGTAGGCCTTCTCAAAGTGAATGGTAGCACTAAGATAGCAGCATTACATGATGGCTGAAAATACATTTCTCCTCCATCTTAACACCACTTCTTGTTTTGGTAATTTTGATGCAATTATCTCCAGGAGATACATTTATTCCCCATCTTAGTTATTTTTTATTGGTATCTTCTTTTGTGTGGCTTTATAAAGTGTTTCCCTTCTTTTCACATATATATTATGGCCGCCATGCATATGCTCCACATGTTTCTTAATTTTGAGTGGTTATGATTGAAATGCCCAAATTGAACTATCTGATAGCAGTCCTACTTGAGCAGGGAAAGCAATATTTGGGTCTTTCTCATCCTGATGCAAAACCATCTGTATACTTATCTTTTAAGTTGCAATCTTGTATTGATCTATATGAATACATGATTCCTAGTAATCTTACTTGTAGGATTTATTTTCTTTCCAGAAACCGGATATTACTTCACCTTATATCGCTCCTCTGTATAAAACCATGCTATCGAAAATATACTGCTTGCAATCCAAAGACACATCTTAAGAAGTTTCCAGAAAATGTGCATCTATAGGATCATGTATGATATACTCAAGGTACCGTTCTGTCACTTTGAAATATACCTCAAAGCTATGTTCTATGATATTCTCTGTTACACAAAGAAAGATGTTTTAGGAACAGATTAGTTGACGATCAGTAAACTTGGGTTGATACCGGCAACTTTTCTTGAACCAAGTCGACTTCATGCACGTCAACAGGTCATGGTTAGATTTTTTTCTAGCGTTTGTGAAAACAAAACAAAGAAATAATTGAAAATCAACTTTGAAGTTATTGAATGATTGAATCTTTTACCTCGCTAGAAGACCAGCTTGTGAGAAGATGATACGGTTCAGTGTGGAAGTCGCTATGGAAGCTCAAAGTAATGCCTAAAATTCGAATTTTCTGGTGGGGGGTGGTCAAGAACCTCTTACGACCCTGCTTTGCTTCAGTGAGCTGAAGCAGAGGAATAGCTACACCATGCTCTGCTCACGCGAGACTTGTGTGGGATGCGGTCTCGGAACAGTTTGGTGTGGAATTGCCAACAACAATTTGGAGCAGACATGTGCTGGAGTTGAAGATTGCAGTTACTGTGTTGTGGGCAATCTGGAGCCAGCTGAAGAGATCCATCGAGCTTGTTGATGAACTGGACTATGGAGATAAATGCTCCCCTCCAACCGACAGCAAGTGGATTAAACTGGATTGTGAATAGTGACGGAGCCTAGGGATAAGAGTGAGCATGGCAAAGTTTTATAAACTATGAATGTGAATTCATGAGGTCATCTTTTATCAGATCCCAAAAGTGCTGATAAAAAAGAAAGGGGTCTCATCTAGGCCAGGAGCCCCGTCAGAATAAGAATAGAAAACAGCTTTCTTAACCTCTTCTACAGTGAAGAATGATTGCAGGAGGGTGTTTTCTTCTACTAGAGCTTTTTCAGTCTCATTAAAAATTCAGGATTAAGTTTAAAATCAGATTTATGCTTTTTTAGAAAGTTTTCTATAATAACCAGAAGCTACCTCCAACATCTCTTAATTCTCATAAATAGGTCCATAGGGGCTATCCAAGGAATGGATGTGGGTTTTCCTTCTTCTCTGGTTAGCTACTGCATGAATGTATGCAGTGTTCCTATCTTCCTTCAGAAAATCTATAACTTTAGAAATCTACTTAGCCTTAATCTCCTCTTTCAACCAAATTATCTTAATCTCATCATGAATGATTTAAGCCTATTCTGCTTTGTATCAGAGAGTTCAGGTCTCAGATTTAATACCCAAGGCGTCATACTCTTCCATAAGCTTTTTTTGAGCATTCTATATTAAAACCACACCCCTAAGTTGCTCTTCTTTTAGGCAACCCTAAGTTACTCTTCTAAACTTCGTAATTTTAGTCTGCCAGATATTAATAGCAGATGGGCCACTAATGGCTCTTTCCAGATCTTCGTAACCAGATCTTTGAAGTCTTCTCTAAGTAACCACTATTTATTTTCTTTTAAACCTATTAGATCCAGCGTTCACACCCGAGTCCAAAAGAATGAGTGTGATCACTGCCAACTCTTGGTAGAGCCAAGCAAGAGCCTAAAGGAAATAGTTTATCTAATTCAATGTTCCATAAGATCCTATCTATAATGGACGTAATAAGATCAACAAGATTATTAGCCCAGGTGAATTTCTTACTAGATAACTTGATTTCTAGTCCAAATATTGATCTAAGAGTTAAAATTATCATTTCAATTGTGATAAATGACACCGTTGCTCTTGTCCTATTGGAACCTAACCAAATTAAAATATCTCCAAATCAAGGTAGGGATATCATGATAAAAATATAAGCTATGGAGCTCACAGAATTTCATTTTAGGGAACTAGAGATATCATTGTAGTTACAGTTTTATGTCTTAATTGTAAATACAATGTCAACACGAAAACATGCGAACAAGTGAACAACCTTTAGATTTGGATAAGCATATATGCATTTAAGGTGTATTTGGTTGTTGTCACGAAGCGGAGCGTGGAACGACAAGGGTTCGTTCCATTCCTAGAGCTCATTCTCGTGTTTGGATGACCTGAGAAACCAGAATCCACTCGTTACTAGAATGGCATATTCTTCCGCGCGGCCTCTCCAAATCGAGCGGACCACGTGGAACCGATCCTCTTCGGCTCTTCCTCCCGCGACCATATCTGGTGTTCCTTCCTTCCTTTCCTCCCGTGACCCACCCGGGAGACGCCGCCGCCGGGAGCACGCGTCGCCTCGTCCAGACCGCCCTTGCAGGCGCCCGACGTCGATGCTTTGCATGCGTGAACTCGTCGATGAGTGTCCAAGGTGGTCGTGGAGGCCATGGTGTGGATGACCATGAATGAGCTCGGACCGCGCGGGTGACGATGAACTGCGTCGCACC
>NC_041393.1:438712009-438747311 GCF_002162155.2 Triticum dicoccoides | reverse complement strand
ATGCCGGGAAGCGTTGTGTCATCACGCTTGACGGTGGAGCTGCTCCCAGTGGTGGCCGTTGGCCGCGCCTGAGCATGCCGGGATCTTGTGCAGGGGGGCTGTTGATCTCTGCTATTTGAGTCTGATTCTTTTCTTTTCTGGTTCTCTGCCAGCGTGCAGCCTTCGGTTTGTTCTGGAATCTAATTGATGCATTCATGGATGAATGAAATCCAATTGCTCACGCGCCTTCGGTTCTCTGGGATTTGTTTTTGGTAGAGCGTGTCAAGCCTTTGTTGCATGGATGGATGGATGGATGGCCACTTTATTTAGCAATTTTTTGTTTAACTGAAATCCAATCCAATTCTAGGTGAGATGAACAAATCCATTCCATTCCATCCCTCAAACCAAACATCAAAATATAACCATTCCATTTCTTTGAATTGCCACTACAGGAATCCTTGTCATATTTTTTTTTCCGGGACACAAAACACGCAGCACCTAACCGCTCCTTGAACTTGTAAATGTTCTACAAGAAAGGCATCAACATACATAAGGCATCTGGGCTCAGAAATAAATAACGTCACAATTGTAATCTTAATTCAAGACCGATGTGCGCTTGTTCAGAATCAAACTTCCTTAGCAAAGTTATCGACCAAAGCATCCCCTCAATCTTGATTATATATCCTGGAAAACAAGGTACACTACTAAGTGTTGGGCTGTGCACAGTTCATATATAAAAGAACATTCAAGTCGAAACCCAAAAGGATTTCACGCGAACTGGGCAATATTCAGATTTTAACTGACACAATGAGCTATCAAGTGGGAAAAAGACGTCTTTATAGTTTGCTCCAAATGGTTATTTATGAAATAGGAACTAAATTCCAACAGAATGACTTTTCAGTAGTCCTCACAAAAATGGAGAGCAAAACCTGGTACTCCTAATTTCATGGCATAAAACTGTGGTTAATTTTAAAGGATGTAAACTTTGCATACTAGAAACCAAAGACTCTAGCAATACAACCAAATTTCTCCTTTTGTTTTCCAAACAAAATACAAAATATTAATTTCATACTTTGCAGGTCAACAATACATTCTTCTACAGTATGTAAAACATTGGATTTTTTTTGTGCAACACAAATACTTAAAATGATACATGTTGTATCAAAAAAATAATTCTTATTTTATATATTTATGCTACATCCAAATACCCAAAATGTTTTCTACTCCCTCCATACGAAAGACGTTCTTGCAGCTCAGTTGAACTGCAAAAACGTCTTATATTTTTGTATGAAGGGACTCCAAAGAAAAAATTCCTATAAGAATCCTATCCTATAAAATTCTTCCAAACCAAAGGAGGTCTAAACAAGCGAGCAATGTTATAAGTAAGCATATTTGATATTCAAATCCGAAATGAACACATGGGTGCTAGCATTCCTATCCTACCTTCACAATTTTTGTAAAACTTGGAGTAATCCAAATTGGAGGCGGCCAATTAAGCCATGGTTGTGGAGATACTAGATCGTTCACATGGTCTTCTTCAAAATCGTACACTCCAACATCTCGGCAGCCATCTTTTTCACGAAGCCAGTACTCATCGTCGTCATCGCAATATATGTGGTTTGGCATCAGCTGCGGATAATCCTTCACGGGCAGGCAGGACGAGTAACTGGTCCCTATGAAAACCGCATTGTCCCCCAAGCTATCGATGGGCCCGACACCCTGTTTCTCCAAGTTAACCTTGTAAACTTCAATCGTGGCGGTTCGCTCCCGCTTCTCAACGGTTGATGTGATCCTCAGCAGCTGAAGGATGTCACCCTCCGGGGTGCGCACTATGTAGACGTTGCAGAACCTGGGGATGGATTTCTTCAGGATCAGTCCATGGGTGAACGAGTCGCGACCGACGTCGATGGCGTGAATGGCCCCGGTGAAGGTCTGCGCGTAGAACACGCCGGCGTGGTAGATGCAGTCGGCGAACCATATGCTGTTGTCGAATTTGACCCAGGTCCAATGCTTGTCGCCGGCTCTTGCAAACGAGAGCTGGTTCTCTGGGTGGTGCATCAGCATCACCGTGTAGTCCCCACGCCCACGCGAAGGGTCGGAGGAGACGATGGCTTTCAGGTAGAAGAACTGCCTCAAGTGTTAGTAGGGAGAGAGGAATTGTTGCGGAATATGATGGATATATTATCGAGCCTCGAGGGCGAGTATATATTGAGTACAAGATTTGGAGGGCAAGACACCTCTCCTAGAGATAAGGTAGGAATCCTAAACTACCAAATACATGTAACCCAAATATATCTCTAACATCCCCCCGCAGTCATAGCGGTAGCGTTGCGAACAACATGAGCGTCGCGGACGGTCAGACTGGAGAGAATAGCAGCTGACAGACTGACATTCCCCGGCAGTCCTAGCGGGAGCGTCGTGGACGGTGTCGCGTCGCGGACGCATTGACTGTAGAGGAAGCCGACGAGTTGCTCAAGCGGATGATAGCCCTTTGTGCCGATGTCGATGTATCCGAGAGCGTAGGATGGTGTAGCCGTGGTCGAGGTAGCCGTGCGAAGAATGTCGTGGTCGATGTCGAGTCGAGGTGGTCGGTGTCGAGGGGGTCGCCGTGGAGCCGCGGGCGCAAGGGGGCGCCGAGTTAGCATGGGCGCAAGGGTGTCGAAGTAGTGGTGCGCCGGGAAGAAGATGTTGTTGACGACGCGTTGCGACGGGTTTGCCAAGTCCGGGGACACACCGTGGACGAAGGCGCGCACCGGTGTTGCCAGCACCGGGCATGCGTAGACGGACGAAGACGAAGTTGACGAAGCGCCGACCAGGCTTGCCAGGCCCGGGGACACGTCGTGGATGAAGGCACGCATCGGTGTTGCCAGCACCGGGCATGCGTAGACGAGGGACCTGCACGAGCTGTTCACCATGTCGGAGAAGTCGGAGGGGCCAGCAGAGAAGAACTCGACGACAATTGCGGCGTCTATCGGCGCAGGGCCGATGTCACCAACGGTGGTCGGAGTAGACGAAGTGGTCGGGGTAGATGACGGTGACGCTGGCGATGGGCTGGTGCTTGGACGAAGATGAAGGGGGTGGACGGGCGGCGGCGGCGGCGGCTACGAAGGTAGCGGCGGCGGTGGCCAAAGAAGAGCCGCCGCGGCGGCCTGACGGCGGCGGCGGCTAGGTTAGGAGTGCGGCGGCGGTGCTCGAAGTAGGCGAAGAACCCTGACAGCGTGACGAAGACCGGCGCGGACGGTGGCGTTCCCGCGCCAAGGGAGACGGCGCGGCGCATACCACGGGAGGTCGACGCGCGGTGACGGCGGCGTGGACCGCGGGCCGCGGCGCTACGGCCCGAAAGGGCGACGCAGCGGCGGCAAGCGGGCCTGGGTGATGGCGGGAAGACCTCGGGGCGGCGGCGGGAACCGCGAGGCGGCGGCGGGGACCGCGTTCCGCAGTGCTGCAGCTCGAAGAGGTGGTGTAGCGGCGGCTCGCAGGTCGGTGCAACCGCGGGGACGGCCTCGGGCGGCGGCGGTGACCGCATGCCGCAGCTTTACAGCCCGAAGAGGCGGTGTAGCGGAGGCTCGCAGGTCGGGGCAGCCGCGCGGAGAACCACTAGCCGAGGGCGATGGCCCGTCGGGAGGCGGCGTGGACCGCGTGCCGCGACGTGATAACCCTAAGGGGTGACACGGAGGCGGCGGCGGCCACAGGGGTAGCCGGTGGGAGGATCTCGGGGCGGCAGCGTGGACCATGTTCCGCGACGCGACCGCCCGTAGGGGCGTCGGCGGTAGCGGCGCATGAGTCGGGGCAGCCGATGGGAAGACCTCGGGCGGCAACACAGCGGTCCGTAGGGACGACGCGATGGCAACCTGTGGCTCGATCGGTCGTAGGCGCGTGCTCGGGGACGTGCTTGGCGAAGACAGGCGCGTGATCAGTTGATCAGACCGACGGCGCCGCTGTATGCGCCATGGCGGGGACGACGCGCAGATCGGAGTCGATGGCGATGTTGTCGGTGATGTCCCGGGCGATGACGACGAAGACAGACCGGCGATGGAGACCGCGCGGACGAGCGGCCGGCAGCGACGCACGAAGGCGTCCCTTGGGCGGCGCATCCAGCCTTGCCGCGCGGTTGATGACGATGCAGCCGGTGAAATCGACGCCGATGTCGGAGTAGAGGCGCGGGGGTCGACGGCGGCGGCGGGCGACGCAAACCGGATCACATAGACCGGAAAACCAAAAAATAGACGCCGATCAAAGTGACCGGCGAGAGAGAGAAAACCCGGATCGAAGGATCGGGAAAAAGACTCTCTAGGGCAGCCGGCCAACACGGCCGGCGGACGAACCCTAGGTACGGGCGGCGCGGCCCCCGGCGGCGGTCATGGAGGCCGACCGCCCCGGGGGCGGCGCGTAGGTGCGGAAGCGGCGGCGGCTAGGGTTTAGGATCGACTTGCGATAGATACCATGTTAGTAGGGAGAGAGAGGAATTGTTGTGGAATATGATGGATATATTATCGAGCCTCGAGCGCGAGTATATATTGAGTACAAGACTTGGAGGGCAAGACGCCTCTCCTAGAGATAAGATAGGAATCCTAAACTACCAAATACATGTAACCCAAATATATCTCTAACATCAAGGAATCCAGGGGATAGATGACCGAAGTGGCCAAGTTCTCCTTCCGGAGACGGCCATCGTAGTGGAAAAGCTCGTACCTGTCCAGGTTACCAGCTTCGTCCAAGAGTGGCCTCACCTGCTCGATGGTTGTGACGGACGGGAGCCGTAGCTTCTCGCCGGTGGCCGGGTTGAGGAGGTGGAGTTCGGAGCGGGCGTCGGCGGTGACGAGCCTGTTAGCGTCCAACTTGATCTAGCCACACTCTACTTAGGTTCTGGATGTTTATGCGCACATGGACCAACATTCAGCAGAGAGCCCACTTCATCCCAAAAGCCCGGACTGAAAGGAGGAGGGATACTCTCCCTTATAAGTTGGTCAGGGCCTCCTTCCGTAAGCGAGGTGGGACTAAACCAAGCCAGCCTCCACCGGTGGACAGCAGCCATAACATCCCATCCCCCTGAGAAGCCCCTCAGGAAGGCATGGCGATGCTGGCTCTGATACCAGATGTTAGCATTCAACTTGATCTAGCCACACTCTACTTAGGTTCTGGACGTTTATGCGCGGCGGTGGCCAAAGAAGAGCCGCCGCGGCGGCCTGACGGCGGCAGCGGCTAGGTTAGGAGTGCGGCGGCGGTGCTCGAAGTAGGCGAAGAACCCTGACAGCGTGACGAAGGCCGGCGCGGACGATGGCGTTCCCGCGCCAAGGAAGACGGTGCGGCGCATACCACGGGAGGTCGACGCGCGGTGACGGCGGTGTGGACCGCGGGCCGCGGCGTTACGGCCCGAAAGGGCGACGCAGCGGCGGCAAGCGGGCCTGGGTGACGGCGGGAAGACCTCGGGGCGGCGGCGGCAACCGCGAGGCGGCGGCGGGGACCGCGTTCCGCAGTGCTACAGCTCGAAGAGGTGGTGTAGCGGCGGCTCGCAGGTTGGTGCAACCGCGGGGACGGCCTCGGGCGGCGGCGGTGACCGCATGCCGCAGCTTTACAGCCCGAAGAGGCGGTGTAGCGGAGGCTCGCAGGTCGGGGCAGCCGCGCGGAGAACCACTAGCCGAGGGCGATGGCCCGTCGGGAGGCGGCGTGGACCGCGTGCCGCGACGTGATAACCCTAAGGGGTGACACGGAGGCGGCGGCGGCCACAGGGGTAGCCGGGGGAGGATCTCGGGGCGGCAGCGTGGACCATGTTCCGCGACGCGACCGCCCGTAGGGGCGTCGGCGGTAGCGGCGCATGAGTCGGGGCAGCCGATGGGAAGACCTCGGGCGGCAACACAGCGGTTCGTAGGGACGACGCGATGGCAACCTGTGGCTCGATCGGCGGTAGGCGCGTGCTCGGGGACGTGCTTGGCGAAGACAGGCGCGTGATCAGTTGATCAGACCGACGGCGCCGCTGTATGCGCCATGGCGGGGACGACGCGCAGATCGGAGTCGATGGCGACATTGTCGGTGATGTCCCGGGCGATGACGACGAAGACAGACCGGCGATGGAGACCGCGCGGACGAGCGGCCGGCAGCGACGCACGAAGGCGTCCCTTGGGCGGCGCATCCAGCCTTGCCGCGCGGTTGATGACGAAGCAGCCGGTGAAATCGACGCCGATGTCGGAGTAGAGGCGCGGGGGTCGACGGCGGAGGCGGGCGACGCAAACCGGATCACATAGACCGGAAAACCAAAAAATAGACGCCGATCAAAGTGACCGGCAAGAGAGAGAAAACCCGGATCGAAGGATCGGGAAAAAGACTCTCTAGGGCAGCCGGCCAACACGGCCGGCGGACGAACCCTAGGTACGGGCGGCGCGGCCCCCGGCGGCGGTCATGGAGGCCGACCGCCCCGGGGGCGGCGCGTAGGTGCGGAAGCGGCGGCGGCTAGGGTTTAGGATCGACTTGTGAAATATACCATGTTAGTAGGGAGAGAGAGGAATTGTTGCGGAATATGATGGATATATTATCGAGCCTTGAGGGCGAGTATATATTGAGTACAAGACTTGGAGGGCAAGACGCCTCTCCTAGAGATAAGATAGGAATCCTAAACTACCAAATACATGTAACCCAAATATATCTCTAACATCAAGGAATCCAGGGGATAGATGACCTAAGTGGCCAAGTTCTCCTTCCGGAGACGGCCATCGTAGTGGAAAAGCTCGTACCTGTCCAGGTTACCAGCTTCGTCCAAGAGTGGCCTCACCTGCTCGATGGTTGTGATGGACGGGAGCCGTAGCTGCTCGCCGGTGGCCGGGTTGAGGAGGTGGAGTTCGGAGCGGGCGTCGGCGGTGACGAGCCTGTTAGCGTCCAACTTGATCTAGCCACACTCTACTTAGGTTCTGGATGTTTATGCGCACATGGGCCAACATTCAGCAGAGAGCCCACCTCATCCCAAAAGCCCGGACTGAAAGGAGGAGGGATACTCTCCCTTATAAGTTGGTCAGGGCCTCCTCCCGTAAGCGAGGTGGGACTAAACCAAGCCAGCCTCCACCGGTGGACAGCAGCCCTAACATCCCATCCCCCTGAGAAGCCCCTCAGGAAGGCATGGCGATGCTGGCTCTGATACCAGATGTTAGCGTCCAACTTGATCTAGCCACACTCTACTTAAGTTCTGGACGTTTATGCGCACATGGGCCAACATTCAGCAGAGAGCCCACTTTATCCCAAAAGCCCAGACTGAAAGGAGGAGGGATACTCTCCCTTATAAGTTGGTCATGGCCTCCTCCCGTAAGCGAGGTGGGACTAAATCAAGCCAGCCTCCACCGGTGGACAGCAGCCCTAACAGAGCCAGCCGTGGGACGACCCGATGATGTAGCGGTCCTGGATGGGTGGGTCGGGCAACCGCACCGCGTACGCCTTCCTGTCGGTGAGGCTGTAGAGCTCAGCGGCGCCGCTTCTGTCGGAGGCTGTGGTGTAGAGGAGACAGGGCGTCTGGGGGCGCGAGTAGTAGCCGTCACGACGTACGCGGCGGCCGCTGGCATGCCAGGAGGTGCAGACCGCAGAGAAGCGGAAGACGTCCGGGAATTCGAGCTTTCCCACTACGACCCCGAGGACGTCGGACGGCAGCTCCGACCAGTCTGGAGACGGCAGCTCCATCTCCATGGATGGATTATGGATATGCCGGCGAGGCGATTGTGCTTAAATGAGCCCTGCGTACCAGTCAATCGTTAATTCATAGGCGGAACAGAATTCGAGTCGATCTCTGCTTCTAATGGAGTAGTTGGTGAATAGTCTTCATGATTTATTTTTATTGGGTTTTTTCGTCTCTCCTCCCACCACCCCCTTCCATCCTGGTCCATCGGTTTATTTTTCTCTTTATTCTTTATTACAACCAGGACTTTCCTAACGTATAACAAATCACGGATCTAACTTCCTTAAATTATTCATATCAGTCGATTTCTTTTATTTGTTCAATTTGTCTTAGAAACAAATAACAATTTTTTAAGAAATAAATAATAGATTTGAATCTAAATTCCTAACTTATCTAAATCAATCAATCGCCCGACTCTCTGCGATGGCGCTGGACCACCTCCTCCATCTACTCGGCTAGCTCCTGCTACCAGGCGCTCTTCCATGGTGCCTGCAAGGACCCACATTGGCAGCTAACTTGGAAACCGTGGGCTCCTCTCCGCGTGAAATTCTTCATCTGGCTGGCTCTACAAGACCATTGCTGGACAGCCGAGCGTCTCGTTAGACATGGCCTACCACACGAGAACCTCTGCGCCTTCTGTGACCAAGAGAAGGAGACCATGCAACACCTCCTGGCAGGCTGCTCTTTCTCGCGACAAATCTGGCACGAGATCCTAAACTGGGTTCGCTCCACGGCCGACATCCCGGACTGCGACACTGACTTCTACACTTGGTGGGAGACGTCCTGCAACCGCTCACCTTCCCCGGCTCGCAAGGGCATGGCTTCCCTGATCATCCTTGCCGCGTGGTGGATCTGGAAACACCGAAACACTTGCATATTTGACGGCGAGCAGCCCTCAACCTCCCGGCTCTCCGACATCATCAGGGATGAGACGCGCATATGGGCCAAGGCTGGCGCCATTGGACTGCACAACATAATCCCCGAGAGATAGCTTTGTAGGCTAGTGGGGCTGAGCACCCCCAGGTCTGTTCTGCTCCTAGTTCACTTCCATGCCCCCGTGTGTACATGGCTTAGTGAGCTTCTGTAACCCCTTGCTGTATGACTCATCTTCTATCAATGCACAGATACGCATCCTCTGCGTATTCACGAAAAAAAATCAATCGATTTCTTTCATTAGTGAAATTTGTTTTAGGAAACAAATAACAGACACGTCACAAACTTTCCTCCCAATAAATAGTTTCTTAACATTTGCAAACTTTCCTAATCAAACACGTCACAAACGGGCAGGTACTGATATCATGTTACCAAACAATAAAATCCCATTCACATAGAAATCAGTTCAAAATCCTAACTTTCCTAAATTTTTACCTTTCCTTGATAACATCCAATATTTCCTATGTTTTCCACCTATTGAAGGAAATCACCCCTCCATCGATATTAGCATTTTTTTGGAATGAGATCTCCGGGTTATGATTTTTTTGCGATTCTTGCCAATTGTGACCTCTCCTTCCGCTCCGGCTCCTTCTCGCATAATTACCTCCACCACAGCCAGTCGACGCCACCCTAGACCTCTTGCCTCTCCACACCTTCTTCGCCGCCTCCTCCTTGTACTCCATTGACAATCCCTCTGCCACGTTTTTCCACGGCAGTGTCGAGGGCATGGCACAACAGCGTACCAGTGGTAGAGCAGCGCATAGCAGCAGGAAGAAGCACGCAGCAGGCGAGGCAAGCGGCCGACGTTAGAGGGCAGAGATGCGGCCGGCGTGGCTGAGGGGGCGGACGACAGAAGATGGCCGCGACAGGAGGCAGCGCGATGCAGAGGCGCGACAGTGGGGCCAGCGAAGGGATAGGCAGCAGCAGACGGGACGAGCGCAACCAGAGAGAGTGTGATGCGCGGCCAGGGCGTGCGTCGCGCGGGGCACAGTGGTGCGGTGGCTGTGGCGAGCGTGATGGCAACGGCGGGCGCTACGAATGCGGTGTGGCACATGCGTGGGCATGGAGAGCCAGAGAGGGAGTGGCCCCGCGGGCGCGGAAGAAGAGCTGAAGGCTCGGGCATGGGCGCGCATAGGAGCGGGCATGTGCCACGGGGTCAATCCGAGGAGCTCAGTGGCTACCCCTGCAATGGCCATGGCGGACGGCGGTTCTCGACCACAGCGAAATACCTAACGAGAGCAAACAAGAGGGGAAACTGGGGAAAGGCAAGAGGAGATCACGGCGGTGTCAATGTCACCCTAGGGAAAGACAGGGGAGCTCGGGGCGGCGCGGATCGAACGACAATGTCGAGGTGGCCGAAGGTTGAGGAAGACGACAACGACGTCGATCTGGAGGTGCTGGACTTGATCTCATTGGCCCAGATGAAGTAGCGAAGGCACATTCGGAGCTCCTCGACAAGCTCCTAGCCAGCAGGGAGGGCAGTGGTTGTGTGGACGGGGTTGGTCATGGTGGTCGTGGCATCCGACTTCGTCCAGATCACCGGGATCGAGCGAGCGAGGAGGAGAAGTGGATCTGGGAGGGGGCGTCGAGGAGGAGTGAGGCCATGGGGGCAGGGCGTCACCCTTATCCATTCCCCTTCGATGTCGGCGAGGTGGTCGGGCGGGAGCCCGGCTCTGTAGCGACGGGCTCGGGGAACAGGAGAAGACGACCGTGCGGGGACTGGACCACTGGGCCGGTTCGGTGGCAAGGCCCGGGGTAGGGGGAATCTCATTTTTCATCGTCCTTTTGATTTTTAATGTATTCTAATCCGTTTCTCCTTTTTAACACCATTTTCTATTTATTCTTATATCAACTAAATGGATTTTGTTAATTGTGAAACTATGCACACAATTCGAGTACAATATTTTTAGGTGGCACAAAAAGTTTGGGGCCAAAAGGAAATACATAAAATTAGGTTTATATTTAATTGGTTATTTTAACTACTGTTGGACCTCTTATTAATTTGACAAGATTTATTTTTTGGGTCAAATAATGTTGGGCTCAACATGTCAAAGATCAGTGGAATTTATAGAATATGGTGAACATTTTAGTTTTACTGTTTGACAAAATAATTTATTTGACTTTATTTTAAATTTGAATTGGGCTTTGATTTTTATCAAGTGGCAGTTTGGCTTAGCAAGCCTGATGACATGGCATCATTAGGGGGAGGTCACTGTAGCTAACGACTTGAGGTGTTACATAATCTTTCCATTTCTGAAATTTCATTGTTAAATGATTGGGGAATATATTACACTATCCATTAGTTCAGTCAAGCTCACCACAAATCCACACATTATTGCCGAGTAAGTCTTATTGGCGGGGAGAATAGGTTATGTGTGTGTGTTAGAGAGAGGGGGGAGAGTGAGGAAGAGGAAGGGGGAGAGAGTGTGTGTGTGAGGATTTTATGGTAAAAAAGACCGCCAATGTCGTAGTATTGAACTCTTAAAGTTAATGTGGCCCCATTGCAACGCACATGCGTTCTTCTAGTACTTCTAATGGATGACTTGGTTGAATAGTCCCACTACTTTCGTCTGGGTTTTTTCGTCTTCCTCTCCACCCCACGCACGCAGGCAAAAAAACACCCCACAAAAAACCCCTATCGATCCCCTCAAGGACACAGGCACACAGCGCCGCCGATCCTCTCGATCCCCCCTCCTGATGCGGCCTCTCTCCTTCCCTCCCCTCACGCTCCGGCGCCGCCCCTACTGCTCCGTCGGCCCGACGCAGCCCGATCTCACAGCCCGATCTCATGCGATCTCACAGCCGCCGTCGCCGATCTCACAGCCGGATCTCGTGCGATCTCGCGCCACCAACGTACGGAGTCGCCTCCACGGTACGGGATCACTGCCACCGACGTAAGAGGTCACGTTGCTACCACCACTGACTTACCCGTGCTGCTCGCTGCTCTGCTCGTGTCACGCCTCCTCGGTCATGTTTGCCGCCATGGCCACCAATCCCCACCTCGATCTGTCATCTCCGAAGGAAGGTGACGACGAGTTGAACCCATGGAATTAAGGTATATGTTTGTTCTTTCTTATTTATGGTCCAAAGTTTCTCCTTCGTTCCACTGGTGAATTTACTTTTCTCTCGCTGCATGTCAAGTAACCGGGTTGTTTAATTTCCTATGCTTAACTTGTGTTGTTAAGTGCGGAGTGTCCACTGCATCATCGTAGTTAAATCAACCTTAAAAGTATGTATCTGATTTAAGAATGTGGTTGTGATGACCAAGTTACTGCAATTATTGGAGAAGGCTTTAGTTTTTAATAATAAGATATTTATTTGAAAACTCTAGCCTAGCTAGGATCAGTTACTGCAGTTATTTAGGTTCTGAGTAGTGAGTATCACAGCTGATTCAATAACAACTCTACTATCTAAATGCCTAATTGCATATCCTATTCTTGCTGCAATCTATTCTGAGCTCCATGTCTTGCAAAATTCCATATAGAACTGGTAGAAGATCTAGCCTTCTAATATTTCGTACAAGATGTATAAATGCTTTGGGTACAAGTTGTATAAATGGATTTGAGGACTAACTAGAAACAAAAGGAAAGAGGTGATTAAAAAAAGGTCGAACCACTCTAGACAGTTACAAATCCAATCTTTCTTATACACATATTTACATGCAAGTTTATATGTATGTTGCCTCACCTTTTTACGCTTTTGTGTAAAGCAGGACCTACGAATTAGTGTTTTAGCTCCGTTTTGCTGAACTTAGTATTGTTTCTTACGCATTTCTTTAGCTTTCGTGTAATACCAGACGGCGTCATGGACGTTACTGGATGCAGAGTGGGACCTTACCTGGCTCTGGCCATGGTCAGCGATGACCCCCCTGTTGGAAATATACCCTAGAGGCAATAATAAATTAGTTATTATTATATTTCCTTGTTCATGATAATCGTTTATTATCCATGCTATAATTGTATTGAAAGGAAACTCAGATACAAATACTCCCTCCATTCCTAAATATAAGTCTTTTTAGATATTCCAAATATCTCTCTTGTGCCCTCACATTTTTTTTATTTATGTTCCTATTTACTGTCAAATTGAAGTCAACATGACGTGATGCACCATAAGAAGTTTACCTGTTTTCAAATGATGACTTGTTTTAGAATAGTTAGCATAAGATGGCCCTCATTCTTTTCTGTTTGAATTAGATTTGCTTGTTCCAAATTTTGAGGCATGTGGTGTGATGTGTTGATCCTGGTCTTGTTCTGTTTGCAGAGACACCCGATGATGTGTCAAAACCCGTCCTGCAAAATAAAGGAGCATTGAGGATGATGGCTTTCATGTTCGCTTGGATGATGTTGGTTCCGTGGTGGCCTTTGATATGTCGGGTAAGATCTTGGGGTATCATATTCGCTGATTCTCCATTAGATTCCTCTGTTCATTCCAGGGTGTCTCGTGTTGTGTTGGGCTTGGTGTGATGCGGAGCGCCTGTGCAGATACGCTGTGTCCGCGGGCCATCCATGTGATATTTGCGTTCATCAATGCAAGAGGAAAGTAACTTGATAGGTTGAAATAAAAATTATTCCGACAAAATTTGGTCATGGTGCAGTATTCTTAGGCTAACTTACCTTTTTCTTATGGAAACTACTCCCTCCATTCCTAAATATAAGTCTTTTTATATTCCTAAATATAAGTCTTATGGAAACATACGAAGCAAAATGAGTGAATCTACACTCTAAAATATGTCTATATACATCTGTATGTAGCATGTGTTGAAATATCTAAAAAGAGTTATATTTAGAAACAGAGGGAGTAGAATGATATGTCCAGAGAATAAATGTGCATGTAAATTTGGTACATAGTTTCAGTACATGTGCATTTCATTGCAGTTATAAGTAGGTTTCTAGCATGCTTTTATTTCAGGTCTTTGGTAAGTGGTGTGTGTGGCTGAATTAGATGGAAATTCTTCCATCGGTTATTTCTGGTCATATAGAGTTTACCTTTGATTTCCTATATGGTGTACTTGGGTCCAGTTCTCTTGAGAAAATTTGATGTAGTTTCTGCATTAATTAGCTTGGTCGGTATCATTTGTTGAACCATCAAGCTATATAGTCACATGCTATCTTGTAGAAGGAATCAGTAATCTACCAAAAGTAGAGCCATGATAACTTCATTCAGTCAAGACTGTATTACAAGAATTTCCAACCGATAATAAGATCCTGGTTGGAATGCGATATTGTGTGCTCCCTCTCCTCCCCTCCCCTCCCTGGCCGCTCCGCGAGTGCCGCCGGGGGGGAAACCCTAGCCCGCGGGGCGCGGCCCCCTCCTCGATTCTCCCTCCCCTCGCCGCCGCCCCAGCGTGCTGGCGGGCAAAGCCCGGCCAGATCGGGCAGCGGCGGGGCCTCTTCCTCCCCCGCACGGCGCTGGATGGCGCGGGCCAATTTCAGGCACATTTAGTTTCATGTTGGATGCTTTTATAGCCAATCCAATTTATTTTGTACGTATAGCTGTTGATCCTTCTTTATGATTCATGAGATTGTTGACAAATTGCAAAATTATTCTTTGGATATAATTCTTAGTTCTCTCTGGCTGCAGACAACTTTTTATATACGTGTTCTTATGACAATTAAAGGATACTAATTTCTTTTTGTTTAAATATTACAGGAGATGCGTATACGTAAGTTTGACTTTCAGATAATACATGCCAAATTAAAGTTATGTCGTGCATGACAGTGTAGCTCGGCTCGGTAATGGAGAAGCTTCATTCTGACGGTCTAGAAGTTTTTTTTGGTGTTTCCCTTGGCAGGGTAATGGAGGAAGACGAGACTTACCCCAGGTATATTATGCAGAGCATGCTTTTTTCTGTTTGAAAAGAATAACACAATATTCTTGGGTTATTTTTGATGTTGTCAACTGATATGTGATGTGATATGGCCAAGAAAAATGTGATGAATGATACGTGATGTATGAGATTGATCATGTTCTTGTAATAGGAATCACGACTTGCATGTCGATGAGTATGACAACCGGCAGGAGCCATAGGAGTTGTATTTATTTATTGTATGACCTGCGTGTTATTGAACAACGCCATGTAATTACTTTACTTTATTGCTAACCGGTAGCCATAGTAGTAGAAGTAATAGTTGGCGAGACAACTTCATGAAGACACGATGATGGAGATCATGGTGTCATGCCGGTGACGATGATGATCATGGAGCCCCGAAGATGGAAATCAATGGAGCTATATGATATTGGCCATATCATGTCACTACTATATAATTGCATGTGATGTTTATTATGTTTATGCATCTTGTTTACTTAGAACGACGGTAGTAAATAAGATGATCCCTTACAACAATTTCAAGAAGTGTTCTCCCCTAACTGTGCACCGTTGCTAAAGTTCGTCGCTTCTAAGCACCACGTGATGATCGGGTGTGATGGATTCTTACGTTCACATACAACGGGTGTAAGACAGATTTACACACGCAAAACACTTAGGTTGACTTGACGAGCCTAGCATGTACAGACATGGCCTCGGAACACAAGAGACCGAAAGGTCGAGCATGAGTCGTATAGTAGATACGATCAACATGAAGATGTTCACCGATGATGACTAGTCCGTCTCACGTGATGATCGGACACGGCCTAGTTGACTCGGATCATGTAATCACTTAGATGACTAGAGGGATGTCTATCTGAGTGGGAGTTCATGAGATGAACTTAATTATCCTGAACATAGTCAAAAGATCTTTGCAAATTATGTCGTAAGCTCGCGCTTTAGTTCCACTGTTTAGATATGTTCCTAGAGAAAATATAGTTGAAAGTTGATAGTAGCGATTATGCGGACAGTAGAAAGCTTATGTCCTTAATGCACCGCTCAGTGTGCTGAACCCCAAACGTCGTTTGTGGATGTTGCGAACATCGTACATACACGTTTTGATAACTACGTGATAGTTCAGTTAAACGGTTTAGAGTTGAGGCACCAAAGACGTTTTTGAAACATCGCGGAACATATGAGATGTTTCGAGGGCTGAAATTGGGATTTCAGGCTCGTGCCCACGTCAAGAGGTATAAGACCTCCGACGATTTTCTTAGCCTGCAAACTAAGGGAGAAAATCTCAATCGTTGAGCTTGTGCTCAGATTGTCTGAGTGAAACAATCACTTGAATCAAGTGGGAGTTGATCTTCCAGATGAGATAGTGATGTTTCTCCAAAGTCATTGCCACCAAGCTGCTAGAGCTTCGTGATGAACTATAACATGTCAGGGATAGATATGATGATCCTTGAGGTATTCACGATGTTTGACACCACGAAAGTAGAAATCAAGAAGGAGCGTCAATTGTTGATGGTTGGTGAAACCACTAGTTACAAGAAGGGCAAGGGCAAGAAGGGATACTTCATGAAATGGCAAAATCAGCTGCTACTCTAGTGAAGAAACCCGAGGTTGAACCCAAACCCGAGACTCAGTGCTTCTATAATAAAGAGAACAACCACTGGAGCAGAATCACCCTAGATACTTGGTAGATGAGAAGGCTGGCAAGGTCGATAGAAGTATATTGGATATACATTATGTTAATGTGTACTTTACTAGTACTCCTAGTAGCACCAGGGTATTGGATACCGGTTCGGTTGCTAAGTGTTAGTAACTCGAAATAAAAGGCTACGAAATAAACGGAGACTAGCTAAAGGTGAGCTGACGATATGTGTTGGAAGTGTTTCCAAGTTTGATGTGATCAAACATCGCACGCTCCCTCTACCATCAAGATTAGTATTAAACCTGAATAATTGTCATTTGGTGTTTGCGTTGAGCATAGACATGATTGGATTATGTCTATCGCAATATGGTTATTCATTTAAGGAGAATAATGGTTACTCTATTTATTTGAATAACACCTTCAATGGTCTTGCACCTAAAGGAATGGTTTATTGAATCTCGATCGTAGTGATGCACATTTTCATGCCAAAAGATATAAGATAGTAATGATAGTACCACTTACTTGTGGCACTGCCATGTAAGTTATATTGGTATAATACGCATGAAGAAGCTCCATGTTGATGGATCTTTGGACTCACTCGTTTTTGAATAGTTTGAGACATGCGAACCATGTATATTGGTGTATATGCATGAAGAAACTCCATGCAGATGGATCGTTTGGACTCACTTGATTTTGAATCACTTGAGATATGCAAATCATACCACATGGGCAAGATGACTGAAAAACCTCAGTTTCAGTAAGATGGAACAAGAAAGTAACTTGTTGGAAGTAATACATTTGATGTGTGCAGTCCACTGAGTGCTAAGGCACGCAGTGGATATCGTTATGTTCTTACTTCACGGATGATTTGAGTAGATACTAAGTATATTTACTTGATGAAACACAAGTCTGAATTATTGAATGGTTCAAGTAATCTCAAAGTGAAGTTGAAGATCATCGTGACAAGAGGATAAAATGTCTATGATATGATCATAGAGATGAGTATCTGAGTTACGAGCTTTGGCACACAATTAAGACATTGTGGAAATTGTTTCACAATTAATACCGCTTGGAACACCATAGTGTGATGGTGTGTCCGAACATCATAGTTGCACCCTATTGGATATGGTGCATACCATGATGTCTCTTATCAAATTACCACTATCGTTCATGGGTTAGGCATTAGAGACAACCGCACTCACTTTAATAGGGCACCACGTAATTCTGTTGAGACGACACCGTTTGAACTGTGGTTTGGAGAAACCTAAGTTTCTTAAAGGTTTGGGGCTGCGACGCTTATGTGAAAAAGTTTCAGGTTGATAAGCTCGAACCCAAAGCGGATAAAATGCATCTTCATAGGACACCCAAAATAGTTGGGTATACCTCCTAATTCAGATCCGAAAGCAATAGGGATTGTTTCTTGAATCGGGTCCTTTCTCGAGGAAAAGTTCGTCTCGAAAAGTTGAGTGGGAGGATGGTGGAGACTTGATGAGGTTATTGAACCATCACTTCAACCAGTGTGTATCAGGGCACAGGAAGTTGTTCCTATGGCACCTACACCAATTGAAGTGGAAGCTTATGATAGTGATCATGAAGTTTCGGATCAAGTCACTACCGTACCTCGTAGGGTGACAAGGATGCGTACTACTTCAGAGTGGTACAGTAATCCTGTCTTGAAGGTCATGTTGCTAGACAACAATGAACCTACGAGCTATGGAGAAGCGATGGTGGGCCCAAATTCCGACAAATGGTTAGAAGCCATGAAATCCGAGATAGGATCCATGTATTAGAACAAAGCATGGACTTTGGTGGACTTGCCCGATGATCGGCAAGCCATTGAGATAAATGGATCTTTAAGAAGTAGACGGACGTGGACAGTAATGTGACCGTCTATGAAGCTCGACTTGTGGCGAAGAGTTTTTCACAAGTTCAAGGAGTTGACTACGATGAGATTTTCTCATCCGTAGCGATGCTTAAGTCCGTTGGAATCATGTTAGCATTACCTGCATTAATGAAATCTAGCAGGTGGATGTCAAAACGAGTTTCCTTACCAGTTTTCGTAAGGAAAGGTTGTATGTGATACAATTAGAAAGGTTTTGTCGATCCTAAGGATGCTAAAAGGTATGCTAGCACCAGCGATCCTTCTAAGGACTGGAGTAAGCATCTCAGAGTTGGAATGTGCGCTTTGATGAGATAATCAAAGATTTTGGGTTTATACAAAGTTTATGAGAAACTTGTATTTCCAAAGAAGTGAGTGGGAGCACTATAGAATTTCTGATGAGTATATGTCATTGACATATTGATGATCAGAAATGATGTAGAGTTTCTAGAAAGCATATAGGGTTATTTGAAAAGTGTTTTTCAAGGGAAAACCTGGATTAAGCTACTTGAACATTGAGCATCAAGATCTATAAGGATAGATCAAAAACGCTTAATGGTGCTTTCAAATGAGCATATACCTTGACATGATCTTGAAGGTGTTAAACATGGATCAGTCAAAGAAGGAGTTCTTGGCTGAGTTGTAAGGTATGAAGTTAAGACTTAAAGCTCGACCACGGCAGAAGAGAGAGAAAAGACAAAGGTCGTCCCCTATGCTTCAGACGTAGGCTCTATAGTATGCTATGCTGTGTACCGCACCGGAAGTGTGCCTTGCCATGAGTCAGTCAAGGGGTACAAGAATGATCCAGGAATGGGGATCATTGGACAGCGGTCAAAAATTGTCCTTGGAGTAAATAAGGACATGTTTCTCGATTATGGAGGTGATAAAGAGCTCGGCGTAAAGGGTTACGTCGATGCAAGCTTTAACACCTATCCGAATGACTCTGAGTAGCAAACCGAATACGTATAGTGGAGCAACCATTTGGAATAGCTTCAAGTGGAGCGTAGAAGCAGCATTTACAATATGACTTAGAGATTTGCAAAGTACATACGGATCTAAATGTTGCAGACCCGTTGACTAAAACTTCTCTTGCAAGCAAAACATGATCAAACCCAAGAACTCATTGAGACTTAATAACATGGTGATGTGAACTAGTTTAAGACACTAGTAAACTCTTTGGATGTTGGTCACATGGCGATGTGACCTATCAGTGTTGATCACATGGCGATGTGAACTAGATTATTGACTCTAGTGCAAGTGGGAGACAGTTGGAAATATGCCCTAGAGGCAATAATAAATTAGTTATTATTATATTTCCTTGTTCATGATAATCGTTTATTATCCATGCTATAATTGTATTGAAAGGAAACTCAGATACATGTGTGGATACATAGACAACACCATGTCCCTAGCAAGCCTCTATTGACTAGCTCGTTGATCAATAGATGGTTACGGTTTCCTAACTATGGACATTGGATGTCGTTGATAACGGGATCACATCATTAGGAGAATGATGTGATGGACAAGACCCAATCCTAAGCCTAGCACAAAGATCGTAGTTCGTATGCTAAAGCTTTTCTAATGTCAAGTATCATTTCCTTTGACCATGAGATTGTGCAACTCCCGGATACCGTAGGAATGCTTTGGGTGTATCAAACATCACAACGTAACTGGGTGGCTATAAAGGTGCACTACAGGTATCTCCGAAAGTGTCTGTTGGGTTGGCACGAATCGAGACTGGGATTTGTCACTCCGTGTGACGGAGAGGTATCTCTGGGCCCACTCGGTAGGACATCATCATAATGTGCACAATGTGACCAAGGGGTTGATCACGGGATTATGTGTTACGGAACGAGTAAAGAGACTTGCCGGTAATGAGATTGAACAAGGTATCGGTATACCGACGATCGAATCTCGGGCAAGTACAATACCATTAGACAAAGGGAATTGTATACGGGATTGATTGAGTCCTTGACATCGTGGTTCATCCGGTGAGATCATCGTGGAACATGTGGGAGCCAACATGGGTATCCAGATCCCGCTGTTGGTTATTGGCCGGAGAGTTGTCTCGGTCATGTCTGCATGGTTCCCGAACCCGTAGGGTCTACACACTTAAGGTTCGATGACGCTAGGGTTATAAAGGAAGTTTGTATGTGGTTACCGAATGTTGTTCGGAGTCCCGGATGAGATCCCGGACGTCACGAGGAGTTCCGGAATGGTCCGGAGGTAAAGATTTATATATGGGAAGTCTTATTTTGGTCACCGGAAAAGTTTCGCACTTTATCGGTATTGTACCGGGAGTGCCGAAAGGGGTCCGGGGGTCCACCGGGGGGGGGTCCACCTGCCCCGGGGGGCCACATGGGCTGTAGGGGGTGCGCCTTGGCCTATATGGGCCAAGGGCACCAGCCCCAAGAGGCCCATGCGCCAAGATATAAGAAAAAGGGGAGAGTCCTCAAGGGGGAAGGCACCTCCGAGGTGCCTTGGGGAGGATGGACTCCTCCCCCCCTTGGCCGCACCCCTTCCTTGGAGGAAGGGGCAAGGCTGCGCCTCCCCCCTCTCCCTTGCCCCTATATAAAGGGAGGGGAGGGAAGGGCCGCCGCACCTGAAGCCCTGGCGCCTCCCTCCCTCCCGTGACACCTCCTCCTCTCCCGCAGGTGCTTGGCGAAGCCCTGCAGGATTGCCACGCTCCTCCATCACCACCACGCCATTGTGCTGCTGCTGGATGGAGTCTTCCTCAACCTCTCCCTCCCTCCTTGCTGGATCAAGGCGTGGGAGACGTCACCGGGCTGTACGTGTGTTGAATGCGGAGGTGCCGTCCGTTCGGCACTAGGATCTCCGGTGATTTGGATCACGACGAGTATGACTCCTTCAACCCCGTTCTCTTGAACGCTTCCGCATAGCGATCTACAAGGGTATGTAGATGCACTCTCCTTCCCCTCGTTGCTGGTTTCTCCATAGATAGATCTTGGTGACACGTAGGAAAATTTTGAATTTCTGCTACGTTCCCCAACACCCCCCCCCCCAAATATCTCTCTTGTGCCCTCACATTTTTTTTATTTATGTTCCTATTTACTGTCAAATTGAAGTCAACATGACGTGATGCACCATAAGAAGTTTACCTGTTTTCAAATGATGACTTGTTTTAGAATAGTTAGCATAAGATGGCCCTCATTCTTTTCTGTTTGAATTATATTTGCTTGTTCCAAATTTTGAGGCATGTGGTGTGATGTGTTGATCCTGGTCTTGTTCTGTTTGCAGAGACACCCGATGATGTGTCAAAACCCGTCCTGCAAAATAAAGGAGCATTGAGGATGATGGCTTTCATGTTTGCTTGGATGATGTTGGTTCCGTGGTGGCCTTTGATATGTCGGGTAAGATCTTGGGGTATCATATTCGCTGATTCTCCATTAGATTCCTCTGTTCATTCCAGGGTGTCTCCTGTTGTGTTGGGCTTGGTGTGATGCGGAGCGCCTGTGCAGATACGCTGTGTCCGCGGGCCATCCATGTGATATTTGGGTTCATCAATGCAAGAGGAAAGTAACTTGATAGGTTGAAATAAAAATGATTCCGACAAGATTTGGTCATGGTGCAGTATTCTTAGGCTAACTTACCTTTTTCTTGTGGAAACTAATCCCTCCATTCCTAAATATAAGTCTTTTTAGAGATTCTAATAAGGGACTACATACGGAGCAAAATGAGTGAATCTACACTCTAAAATATGTCTATATACGTCCGTATGTAGCATGTGTTGAAATATCTAAAAAGAGTTATATTTAGAAACAGAGGGAGTAGAATGATATGTCCAGAGAATAAATGTGCATGTAATTTGGTACATAGTTTCAGTACATGTGCATTTCATTACAGTTATAAGTAGGTTTCTAGCATGCTTTTATTTCAGGTCTTTGCTAAGTGGTGTGTGTGGCTGAATTAGATGGAAATTCTTCCATCGGTTATTTCTGGTCATATAGAGTTTACCTTTGATTTCCTATATGGTGTACTTGGGTCCAGTTCTCTTGAGAAAATTTGATGTAGTTTCTGCATTAATTAGCCTGGTCGGTATCATTTGTTGAACGATCAAGCTATATAGGCACATGCTATCTTGTAGAAGGAATCAGTAATCTACCAAAAGTAGAGCCATGATAACTTCATTCAGTCAAGACTGTATTACAAGAATTTCCAACCGATAATAAGATCCTGGTTGGAATGCGATATTGTGTGCTCCCTCCCCTCCCTGGCCGCTCCCACGAGCGCCGCCGTGGGGGGGGGGGGGCCTAGCCCGCGGGGCGCGGCCCCCTCCTCGATTCTCCCTCCCCTCGCCGCCGCCCCAGCGTGCTGACGGGCAAAGCCCGACCAGATTGGGCGGTGGCGGGGCCTCTTCCTCCCCCGCGTGACGCTGGATGGCGCGGGCCATCCTTGTTGGGTGGCGCGCGGCGCTGGCCCAGGGCGCGGCGGCGCGACGGGGGCGCGGTTTGCTAGCGGCGGCGCGGGTGGCTAGGACGGGCTGGGGGCGTGCCCTGCTTCCGGCGGCGACGGCGTTTGGGCGCGGCCCTGATCCGTCGCGGCTGCGGCTCAGATGCTCTGGGCCCTTGTGGTATCGGGGCTCCGGCTCGCCGCAGGTGGTGGCCTGCTCCGGTGGCTTCCCCTGCTGCAGCACTCCCTGGTGGTGGTGGACCTGCCGGTCCCCGGGTGATCCGGCGATGGCAGGTGCCGCGGGTTGCGCTTGGCGGGGATGTGGGCTACCACGACGTGGTGGTGGCTCATGGCGGTGGTCAGGATCGTCTCACGGCGGCGGCTGGACTTCTTCGGCGTCGGCCCGTTGGTGAGTGGCCTGTGAAGAGCTTCGACCCCTCTTCTCGATGCCCGGGCGCAATCTTCGTCGGTGGGATGGCCCTCTCCCTGCTGCGACCCATCGCTAGTCCCGTGCTCAGGCAGCAGGACCGTGCTCGTCTCGCGCCCGGCAGCAGGACCTCCTCGTCTCGCGCCCGGTAGCAGGACCGAGCTCGTCTCACGCCCAGCAGCAGGACCAAGCTAGTCTCACACCCGGAGCTGTAGGACGAATCGATGGACTTGTGTGCCCCGGGATCCGATCTCTCTTCCGTTGGGGTAGCGGCGGGTGTCGGTTGTGGTGGTTCCTAGGTCTTGGATTCCGGGGTGGCGGCCCTGGTGGTGGTTGCGTCGTGCTCACGGGCAGAGCCCGTCGCTTGGTGCTGGCTGGTTGCCATGGCCGTGTGGGCGGCGTGGTTGTCGGGGTGCGGCGTTCGATGGCAGTGAGTATTGGCCGGGGTGAAAACCTGCTCTTTCCTCGGACAGACTTTCGGCGGCGTAGCTCGTTCCCTTCTTGAAGGCATCGTCGTGTCTCTCATTGTATGTCGTGTGGCTCCGGGGGAAACCTTGATCCTCGGATTGGGCGGTGGCGGCGCTCCCGTGTCGTACCCTTCCTGAAGGCACCGTCTTGGAGCCCAGATTCATCGTATGCGGTTGCATCTCTTCATGGTGGCGTGTTCACTGGTGGAGTCCCGATTGCTCGAGTAGTGCTGGGGGTCGTGTTGCTGCACTCAGCGCCTATGTATCCCGCCTTGAGTGTGTGCATGTGTTGTGGTGGTGTGCGTCTATACCTGGATGTTGTTGGTCATTGCTTTATTTATAAAGCGGGGCGAAAGCCTTTTTCGATAATAAGATCTTGGTTTTCAGTAATGCTTGTATAATGAGGGACATTCTCAGAACTATATATTTTTATTCATTAAATATTATTTCAATTTTTATTACTCAGTGTGCAACTCCTTAAACCTACGATGTTTGAAAAATAAATTGCATAGTATTATGAGGTATATGTTTGACACAATTGATGTTGAACCACTGAAAATTTATGGGCCCCGTTGAAACGCATGGGCACCTAATTATAGATTATTTGCAGCTAATACTTGTTCTCACCTTCTGATTTTTTATTCACACCATGTTTCAAGAGACCATGTGCAGCTCCATAGATGACAGCAAGCTCGCCATGACTGGGGGTGGAGCTGAAGATGTACCACGGCTTTTCGTCACTACCCTTGAAAGCTGCAAGGTTAACCATAACAATACCGTGTAACGTGTACTAAGTTGCATGAGAACTAATTACAGAACAAGTATATTTTTCAAGGAATTTGAAAAAAAATCATCATGTTTTTCCATCGATTCTGAGGCAGTTTTGAAATAGGAAGCTCGGTATGGGTTATGGCGTGTCTTTTTAGAATCACTTCAATTAGTTTTGAAATTGGAAGCTTGGCCCGTCTTTTCGTCGGGTTTTTATTGAGCAACTAAAATTTCTGTGCTTGCTGGCGTGTCTTTTTAGCATCACTATTTGTAGGAGTCTCTGAGTGTGAATACATATAGTTAAATAAGGTATTCGCTTGGCTAGAGAGATGATGTAGGTTTCATCTTGATGCTGATTTCTCTCCTTGACATGTTAGCCTGCTACAACTACACTTCAAAGGACGAGCGCACAGGATTACCAGGCACCATTTCATCCACTCTAGATTGCGACTCCTTTAAAGCATGATGCCTATCCCGTCAAGTCCAACATTGGTTGAATCTTTGAAACATTGTCCGACTCACCTGGACACAACATAGGACCGTTGTATCCGCTAATATCTTTTCTGCAAATCTCTGGTTGAGCTATTCTCTTTCTTTTCGTAAATTTATTGATGAAATTGCACCATGTCCACATAAATCTCCGGTGTGTTCTTATCTCTATATGGCATACCTGTTTTTCTATCTACAAGGCTAAATATGTGCTTTGCCATCAGAAATAAGATGAAATGAGTAATAGGGGTTGGGGAAATAACAGAGAGGATAACAAATCTATCTTGTATACGAGTCCTTTGCTATGTACATATGAGGAGAATGAGTAATCACATACTTGTTGTTACTCTGTTAAGAGAGAGCTGCTAGCTCATACTTAAGAGTAAAGGTACTTAACAATTGCCACCACCTGTGCCAGTTGCAGCTCCCGGCCTTGCCGGTTGTAGCACTCTCGTTCACCGGTTGTAGCAAAATTAGATGACGGTTGCAGCAAAAATGTCGCCGCCGCCGTCATATGGGCCGCGTTGTGAACGTCAATGGTTGTAGCAAGTCTAATCGCTGGTGGTAGCAAAAGTCGATGAGGTTGAAGCAAAACCATTGTTGTCACCGTCGTGGGTCACATCATCAACGTGAATGGTTGTAGCATTTCTCATCGTTGCTCGTAACAAAAGCTGACAAAGATTGAAGCAAAATTGTCGTCGTCGTTATCATGGGCCGCAGTTCATGACATCGACATGAATGGTTGTAGCAATTCCAATCGCCGGTTGTAGCAAATACCGATAACGATTGAAGCAAAAATTGTCATTGCCGCTATCGACATGAATGGTTGCAGCAATTCCCGTCGTAGGCCGTAGCAAAAGGCGACGAAGGTTGCAACACCGGGACTCGTCGATTGTAGTTTTCCTCATGAATGATGAAAGGTGCAAGGGATGGTTGGGTTGCGTAAGGAGGCAAAGAAGCAAAAGGCAAGAGGAAGAAGAAAAAAACAAAGAAAAAAAGGTTGTGTAGGAGATATAAGAAAAGGGATATCTCGCTTGACGCCCATGAACGCACCTGGCCCAGTCGCTTCCGTGTAAAAAGGCTAGCGAGCGAGGGGCGACCGGCCGAGCGCCCGGCCGGTCATTCAAAATGGAGTATAAACAATCATGGTGATCAACTTATCATCTTCCCATGGAGTATGTCTGTTCTGCAAAATTTATGAGCCTGGGAAACCGAAATGACAGTTTTATAGAGCTAATAGGTGAACGGTATTTTTTCTAATAAGCTATGTTTAATTTTTTTTCATGAAATCTCATAGCATGGTTGATATATGTTTTGTTTACATTCTAAACTTTCTTCTAAACCCTTCACCCTTGCTCAGGCATTGGTTGGTGTGAAGTAGGAGGCAAATTTGATTGCACATTTGTTCACATTAGTGAGTGTGGGTTGGAGGGATATTGTGATTGTGACATGTCCTCCTTCATTACCTATATTAAAGTTTGCCTTTCACTTGTAGCATTTCTCATCGCAAACAATGAGAGCGCGACTACAATTCACTTTGGAGTTAGAGAAATGCACACATAAGAAAGAAGGTACAGCGAGCCAAAGGCATATATGAAGACCGGACAGAAAAGTAGTGAACGAAGATGAAGACCATCATCAAACTTTACCTATTTGTGTTTCAGGTGGGACTTGCATGTGGATAAATGGACATGATGATCGCTAAGTATGTAGCGATGTGGGAGAAAGACATTGGAGTTTGTCAACGCATTTGAAATTTTTGAAAGAAAGATCAATTGGTTCAATACTTGTTCCCTAAGGTTCACACTAAGATTTTGATGGCATCAATATACACTTAGATTATTTTTCACATGTCTATGTGGTTCAAATTCCATTTGGTGGGCAAGCATGTACATATGGAACTATCTTCACTTTCTATATATCATCATCAGATTTTAGTAAGAGTTCATGCATATTGTGTTTTCATCTTCCAAACCCACTATGTTTTTGCTACGTTTGCTTTGACCAGAAAATGGCAAAATATGTTCATCTTAAGAAAATCATGGGAAGCATTTTTTTAATGGCCTGATAGTCCAAAATCCAAATAGTTGATAAACACACACCTATATGAGCGTTGCCGATCGATAAAAATAACAAATGACAAGCATAGTAAGAGATTTTTTTTTGCGAGAAGGCATAGTAAGAGTTAGCTTGTCATGTCATAATGCAACTGTATGGAGTGACATAGAGTGATGACACCAAAGCTAGAGCAAGGAGTAGACATAAAGTAATGACACCAAAGCTAGAGAAAGGAGTAGACCGAGATAAAAGAGGGTGAAGGAAGAGGCAATTTTGTCTTGTTCATGGGGTGTGAGAAATAAGATATGTGTCCTTAAAATTAAGAACCAATGTTAGAAGAGATAAAGCTGTCAGAACAAATACAAGCAGAGCAACAATGTTATGTTATCCGACGCCAATTTTTCTATACATGTGAAATTTGACATGCATTACGTTTATATATGTAACCAGTAAAAAAATTCAAAAGCCCATGGCAATGCACCGGCATTCTACTAGTCTACAATAGGAAGCGAATCAGATCCAGAGAACATCGAGGCGGAATCTGAATTTCTTTCGCCGCATTTGGCGGTGCATAGAGTCTACTCCCGACCCCCGCGTCGGCCGAGCCGGGCGACTCAGGGGAAACCCTAGCCGCCGCAAGCTCGCCCCCCTACCACCCTGCGCCTCCAACACATCCCCGCGTCACTGTCGCCGACAAAGCCGTGTCGGGCCCTGGGATGGCGGCGGGGGGCCGTTCCTCTCCACCAATCCTCTCCCTCCCCCTCCCCTTCCCCAATCTGGTGTTTACGGTGGCGACGGCCTCCACTGGCGGTGCGTGCGTCCCTCCCCAGAGACTCCGGTGCTGGCGGCGCTGGTGCCTCCCTCCCCCCGGGCTGCGACTCCCTACGGCAGCTCCGTCCGGCCCTGGATCTTGGGGTCCACTTCGGCTGGCTGTGGTGCTCTCCGGTCGATCCCGTTGCGGCCGGGCATGCCCTGCTATTTGCGTCCTGCCCCCCTCCTTCGACCCCCTTCCTTCGAGCTCCGGGTCGGCCTCCTCGGGAGGCTGCCATCGAAGCGGCTAGCTGCGGCCGGTGGTGGCGGCTTATGGCCACGCGCCGTTCAGTTTTTGGTTGTGCGTGAGTTCCCCTCATCTTCCATCCAGTAGGAGCGGCTTCAGCCCGGTGGCCATGTACCTGCGCCTCCTCCTGTGCTCCTGGTCTGCCGGCGTGGCTTCGGACCGAGCGCGTGCTGGGAGCTGTGTTTTCCGCCTACCTTGGCTTGCTGATTCCTCGGCATCTCCACTTCACCATCACCCTGTTGGTACCTTGGTTGGCCGTCCATCCTGACGCATCTTCGCCTCTGGCATGCTTCGGGGGCTGCGTTCGTCACCTTCCGGCTCCTTGGGCACGCCGATGTCCCTGCTACTCCGGTCCCGGTGGCCTAGATCGGTGCTCCTTTTCAGATCATGGCTCATCCGGGCTTCCGGCCACCGTCGCATCCCTGCCACCTTTTACTCCGCTCATCTGTAACGCCCCGGATCCGATACGCCAGGTATCCGCCAGATATTCGTCGTTGTTGCCATGTCATTTGCTTGCGTGTTGCATTTTATCATGTCATCATGTGCATTGCATTACATACGTGTTCGTCTCATGCATCCGAGCATTTTCCCCGTTGTCCGCTTTGCAATCCGGCACTCCTATGCCCTTCGGCGTTCCCCTTTTGTCTCTCGTTGTGAGAGGGTGTTGAACTTTCTTGGAATGGCCCGAGGTTTGCCAAGCAGCCTTGGTATAGCACCGGTAAACCGCCTGTCAAGTTTCGTGCCATTTGGAGGTCGTTTAGTACTCCTACGGTTAACCGGGTAACCGTAAAAGCCCCTCTTTGTGTTGCAGCCCAACACCCCTCCAAAGTGGCCCAAAACCAATCCAAACCCCCTCCATGCTCTCGGTCGTCCGATCACGATCGTGTGAGCAAAAACCGCACCTCATTTGGAGCCTCCTAGCTCCCTCTACCTATATAAACACCTCCTTCCGTCCCAATCTGGGTCCAAACCCTAGCCTAATCCTTCCACCGCCGTCACCGGACACGTCCGGCCACAGCCGGACACGTCCGCCCGTCGCCCCCGGCCAATCCTACCTCGCCATGTGGCCCGCGCCACCGCCCCTCGCCGCCGGCCCGCCGCGGCCCGCAGTGGGCCCCCGAGGCCCGATCAGCCCGGCCGCCGTCGCCTCCCGTCCCCGCCGCCCGAGCGGAGCGCCGCCGCCGCCCGCGCCCAAGGCCCCTGCCTCCCGCGCCGGCCCCGGCCGCCGCCGCCCGCTACAGCTGCGCCTCGCCGCCGCTGCGACCCCGCCGCCGTGCGCCTCGCTGCCTTCGCCGCCCTCCGGCGCCCGCTCCGTCGTGCCTCGCCGCGCCTCGCGCCCGAGGTCGCCGATCGCCGCCGCCGTCGGCTCGCGCCGCCCCCGGCCGAGCTCGCCGGCCCCGTGCCCCTCTCCGGCCTCCTCCCTCATCGTCGTCGCCTCTTCTCCGGCGAGGCCGGCCCGCCTCGGCATCCGCGCCGTCCAGATCCAGATTCGGATCTCGAAGGTTGACCCCGAAAATCCCCAAGTCCCTGATTCTTTTGATATTTTCATGCCCTGTTTGACCTGCTTTAACTTCATGACTGTAGCTTCGTTTTGCATGCATAATATATAAAAATGTTCGTTGTGAGATGCTCTTCATTTTATTCCATTGCACCATGTTCATTTGAGTCCATCTTGATGCCTTAATAATCATTGCAAGAGTGCTACATAATGTTGTCTGTTGTCTGTTAACAGAACATGTTCATTTGTCATTTTTGCCATGTTTGATGTGTGCATTCTATAAGGTTGATGTCTACATGTGTTTTGTGCTACATCATGCCATCTTTACAGGGGTGTATGCCATGTATTTTTGTGATCAATGTGGTGACTACAACAAGCATGCAAACTAGGCTTCGTGATGTTGCTGATTTCAGTCTCTATTCTGCTGTTATTTTTATGCCATGTAAACTTGATGCTACAGAGAGATGCAAGCATATTTTGAGATACTTCAGTAAGGATATTTTGAACATATGGTTATTCTCTATGCATTAATGCCCCTGTTTGCAATTATGGAGTAGTCTAGCATGTCATTTTCTTGCTCTACTTTTGCTATAAAATGTTTCCTAGAAGATTGTTTACATGTTATTCAATTTTGCCAAGGTTATTATAGTTGATCCTTGCATGCTATGAACTTGTTCTTGCCTTGGTTAGTTTCATAAACATGTCTTCTTGCTGATGCTATGCTTATATTGTCATGCAATGACTTGTGGTGAGTGAATCAAGCTCGTGAAGTAGTGTACTTGCTGTAACTGTTTTGCTAGGCTGAATCTGTTATTTTGTGATGCTATGTAAACCTGCTGCTACAAGTCATTCTATGCATAATCTGGAGATGTTCACTAAGGAGGTTTTGTTATACATGTCATGCTATATCCATACATGCCCCTGGTTGCATTTATAGCTTGCTGTAACTTGTTGTAATCTTGCTCAAAAGTTGCTAAATAATGTTATTGTCAGCCTGTTAACATTAAGTTCAGTTGTTGCCATGTGTTTTGCTAGTGATCCATGCACCCTATGAACTTTATCTTGCCATGATTAGCTTCATAAACATGTCTTCTTGATGTTGGTTGCCTTGTCATGCCATGTAATGCTCTGTGGTGAGTGGTACAAGCTCACCAACATGCCTACTTATTGTTGTTCCTGCCATGTATGTATCTATCATATAACTTGCTATGTTTACATGGGTGTCATCATATCTTATGATCCTTTTTGGATCATGGTAAGTAAAGGACTTTTGTTCTATGCATTTAGTAGTTTCATTCCATGCCTTTGTTTGCCATGTTAATTTCCTGTAACATGTTGTTTGATAGCTCTAAACATTGCAACCTGATGTTATTTCTGCAAAGCCTGAAACTGTTACTATATGCAATCTTGCCATGTGTTTTGGAGCATGTTCTAGTGATTTCTGGAGATAGCTCAGTGTTGAACCGTTGCTCCGTTTTGAGTGTGCTCTATATGAAACTTGCTTAGAATTGCATGTTGTTTCATATTATACATGTCGTGGCTTCATCTTCTACATGGACTCGTTATTCTTCCTTGTGAGATTTCAGGCAAGATGGCCGCTACCCTGGATCTCACTACTATCATTACTATGCTAGTTGCTTCGTTCTATCGCTATGTTGCGTTACCTATCTTTTGCTCATCAAGCCTCCCAAATTGCGATGAACCTCTAACCTTTGACACCCTTCCTAGCAAACCATTGTTTGGCTATGTTACCGCTTTGCTCAGCCCCTCTTATAGCGTTGTTAGTTGCAGGTGAAGTTGAAGTTTGCTCCATGGTGGACAGGTTTATGTTGGGATATCACAATATCTCTTATTTAATTAATGCATCTATATACTTGGTAAAGGGTGGAAGGCTCGGCCTTATGCCTGGTGTTTTTTTCCACTCTTGCCGTCCTAGTTTCCATCATACCGGTGTTATGTTCCCGGATTTTGCGTCCCTAACGCAGTTGGGTGATTTATGGGACCCCCTCGACAGTTCGCTTTGAATAAAACTCCTCCAGCAAGGCCCAACCTTGGTTTTACCATTTGCCTCACCACCACCTACATTTCCCTTGGGAGTAATTAACCCGAGGGTCATTTTTATTTTAGCCCCCCCGGGCCAATGCTTGTCTAAGTGTTGATCTGAACCAGAGCCACTTGCAGCGCCACCTCGGGAACACTTGAGGTCTGGTTTAGTTGTACGTAGTGTTCATCCGGTGTTGCCCTGAGAACGAGATATGTGCAGCTCCTATCGGGATTGTCGGCGCATCGGGCGGTCTTGCTGGTCTTGTTTTACCATTGTCGAAATATCTTGTAAACCGGGATTCCGAGTCTGATCGGGTCTTCCTGGGAGAAGGTATATCCTTCGTTGATCGCGAGAGCTTATCATGGGCTAAGTTGGGACACCCCTGCAGGGTATAAACTTTCAAAAGCCGTACCCGCGGTTATGCGGCAGATGGGAATTTGTTAATGTCCGGTTGTAGATAACTTGACACCGGATCCGAATTAAAACGCATCAACCGCGTGTGTAGCCGTGATGGTCTCTTTTCGGCGGAGTCTGGGAAGTGAACACGGTTTTGGGTTATGTTTGACGTAAGTAGGAGTTCAAGATCACTTCTTGATCATTGCTAGCTTCACGACCGTTCCGCTTGCTCTCTTCTCGCTCTTATTTGCGTATGTTTAGCCACCATATATGCTTAGTCGATGCTACAGCCTCACCACTTTACCCGTTCCTTTCCCTTTAAGCTTTGCTAGTCTTGATACCCATGGTAATGGGATTGTTGAGTCCTCGTGGCTCACAGATTACTACAACAACAGTTGCAGGTACAGGTTATGCGATGATCATGACGCGAGAGCGATGTTTGCTTGTTTTGGAGTTCTTCTTCTGCTTCTTCTTTGATCAGGGGATAGGTTCCAGGTCGGCAGCCTGGGATAGCAGGGTGGATGTCGTTTGAGCTTCTGTTTGTGTTTCATCCGTAGTCGGATGTTGATCTTATGTATGATGATGTTGTATTCGTGTGGCATTGTATGCCTGTTGTATGTATCCCCATCTATTATGTAATGTTGATGTAATGATATCCACCTTGGAAAAGCGTTTCAGTATGTGGTTCTATCCTTGGTGGGACCTTTGAGTCTCTTTAGGATAGTATCGCATATTGGGCGTGACAAGTTGGTATCAGAGCCTCGACCGACCCTAGGAGTCCCCTTGATTGATCGTGTAGTTTGGCCGTTGTTGAGTCTAGAAAAAAACTGTTTTCGGAGTCTAGTTATATCGGAGAGTAGGAATTCTTTTTACTCCTCAGCCCCTTCGTCGCTCTAGTAAGGAATCTTGACGTAGGTGTTTTGAACTACTCCTCTTCCCCTTCAAATTTTTCTTTAGGATCATGCAGTTGGTTTTCCGGTAGTTGGTTCTCAGCTCTTTTTATCCGGTGCATTTCTCGTCAAGGTGACTCGAGCTTCTTCGTCGTTGCCAAGTTCAATCCTCAGTTGTCCTTGTTTTTCCCACCCGCCCACCCTTTTGCTTTCTCGGAGCCGGAGTCCATAATCGAGTATCCATCCTACTCGTGTGAAGTCTTTGCCTTCTTTCCTTAATGATTCCAACCGGTGTTTTATCTTCAAGATATTCATCGATTTCCCCTTCCAAGTTGCCTTTGTTTTCCCGCCCTCCCACCCTCTTCTTCCCGGAGTCTGAGTCTGTTTCGACCATCAATTTCATTCGTGCGGAGCCTCTTCAGTCTTTCCTCAATTATTTCAACCGGTGAATTCTCGTCTCGTTTGACATTCTTCATCTCTTTTTCCTCTCCGGTGGATTCAATTCAAGTTTTTTCGGGTTGATCACATTCTTTTCCTTGGATCAAGTGTTTTCCCTGCTCGTTCGCCTCTCGCCAGTTAATCATTCCGGAGTTCGGAAGACATCCCAGGAGATTCGTCTGTGTTCCAATTAATTTGAGGTTGTCACCTCATTCAAATATTTCAATTATTCTGGTGCATCATCTACCTCTTCAACATCCCTTTCCAACGGTGTTTTCTATTAGTGGTCCCTAACCCACAGGTCTTTTCCCAGGATCTTACCTGACTCTTCTAATTTTTTTTGGAGCTCTTCTCAAATTCTTTTCAAGTGTGACGTAAGAATGAATTTCATCAGTCAGATGCTTGTCCAAGATCGATTTCCAATCATTTCATTGTTGGCTCAACCTCTCTGCTTTTCATTCTACCAGAGTATCTCAGTAATTTTGGTGGTATTTCTCATCGTCTTTTGAAGATAGAAGAAGAGTTTTTCCGCTAAATCCTGTCCGTTCTTCCGAAGATTCATGGTTCTAGCTTTTTATTATCCTCTCAATTATTCCATTTGTCATATATTCTTTTCTTACCCATCCGGAGTATGTCAGAAGTTGTTTTTCCGTTTCTTTTCACCGGAGGCCATCATTCCAGAAGAATTCTCCTTCCTCACATTTCAGCTACCGTTATCCAATTATCCCGGTGATTCAGTCTCTTTCATCAGTCATTTTCGAATTCTTACGGTGGTTCTTTCAGATTCTTTTCTTGGATTATCATTTTAATTCATTCATTCTTTCCAATCCTACCGGTGGTTCATGAAGACTTCTCAAGTTTTGTGCTATGTCACTTCTCAATCCTTTTTCAACAAGAGTAAGTTGCATGCCAAATCCATTGCTTGTCATCAATTTAATTTGATAAAGGATAAGCATGCAATAAATCTTATTCTTATTTCCTCAAAGTGAGTAATCTTTTCCTTCAGAGTTTGTTCTTGATGAATAAATTCTAGTTCCAAGTGTTTTCATCTTTTCTTTACGGAGTTCAAATTACTCGGCAATTTCGTCGAAACCTCCATCTAAATCACCGCAAGGTTTTAATATTATTCTTTTCATCCTTCATTCTATCTCATCATCCTTTTGTTACCGAAGTTCTTCATGATGATTCTTCATGATTTAATTCATTCCTCAAGTGGTCATCAAGATTCTTGTAGGCGAAAGCTCAAGTATTCTTCTTTTTGCTTCGTGACATGCATTTAATTCTCCATAAATTTTGAAGTGGAGTTTTGCATTTCTTCGTTCTTCTCAGCTATCCAATCATTTCCGTTTGTGGCCGGTTATCACCTTATGATTTTGAGATGTTATCGATAAGCCCACAACAAGCTTATTCTTTTCGTTGTTGATTTTCTCAACAACTCCGTTCAACCCTTCCTTCTAAGTTCTTTTCATTCAATTCTTTCAATTCTTCTGGAGGTTTTGTGTTGTTCCTTTAATCAAGTATCTTTCCATCCTCTCAAGCTCGTGTTCTATTCATCCATGTTTCAGTCGGACTGCAGCCTAAATCCTTTCAGTCTTATTCGTTTCTTATCTTGTTCTAACCGGAGTGGTTTCATAGTCTATCTGATTCTCGTCATTCTCGTCGTTCCTCTCTTCTTCTCGAGTGCTCTCGATTCTTTGCTTCTTCTCTTGAGTTCTTGTTTCACCCCATCCCTTTCCCTTCTGTCTCGGTCCTAAGATCTCGGGACGAGATCTCTTGTTAGTGGAGGAGTGTTGTAATGCCCCGGATCCGATGCGCTAGGTGTCCGCCAGATATTCGTCGTTGTTGCCATGTCATTTGCTTGCATGTTGCATTTTATCATGTCATCATGTGCATTGCATTGCATACGTGTTCGTCTCATGCATCCGAGCATTTTCCCCGTTGTCCGTTTTACAATCCGGCACTCCTATGCCCTTCGGCGTCCCCCTTTTGTCTCTCGTTGTGAGCGGGTGTTGAACTTTCTCGGAATGGCCCGAGGTTTGCCAAGCGGCCTTGGTATAGCACCGGTAAACCGCCTGTCAAGTTTCGTGCCATTTGGAGGTCGTTTGATACTCCTACGGTTAACCGGGTAACCGTAAAAGCCCATCTTTGTGTTGCAGCCCAACACCCCTCCAAAGTGGCCCAAAACCCATCCAAACCCCCTACATGCTCTCGGTCGTCCGATGACGATCGTGTGGGTCAAAACCGCAACTCATTTGGAGCCTCCTAGCTCCCTCTACCTATTCTAACACCTTGTTCCGTCCAAATCTGGGTCCAAACCCTAGCCTAATCCTTCCACCGCCGCCACCGGACACGTCCGGCCGCAGCCGGACACGTCCGCCCGTCGCCCCCGGCCAATCCTGCCTCGCCACGTGGCCCGCGCCGCCGCCCCTCGCCGCCGGCCCGCCGCGGCCCGCAG